>NW_009208684.1:36350-47408 GCF_000690835.1 Fulmarus glacialis
ACGAGTGTAGGTGCAAGGCAGTAAAAGGAATTAACTTTTCACCTGCACAGCTTCAGCTGACCACAGAACACCATTAAACTGGTTTTTGTGTGACCACGGATTATAAGTAGTAGGCTAAAGGTTGATTCTACCTACAAACAGGAGGACGATTTAGATATACCCATCTCCTGTGTTTTTAATGATGCAGCTGTATACGAGCGGTCATCTCATTACGATAATAAAAGATGGGCTCTGTCCTGGGGCAGGGCTCTTCTGGCACTGAATGTGAGTTCAGGCTGAGCTCCTATCTGCAGAAATAACAAAACCCTTGCTACCTCACATTTTAACATCTGAAGCTCGGGCAAGATTTACGTCTCCCAGACTGGCCACCTATTAGCATTTCGTAACATCTTCTAACAATTTCATTATTAAGGCTACTCTCATTCTGTTAGGTTTCTGAAATTATACTACACTTTCTTTCATGCAGTGTTTGCGTTAACTTACTATGATTATTTTGTTTTATTAGATTTCATAATTCATATGTCCAGTAAGGCTCTTTGCTAGAAATGGTTCTTTGAATGCTCTTGGTCCTCAGTTCATGTTGAGGGATTAACAGTGTGTTGGAGTTTCTTTATGGGATATCTCCCTCGACCCTGTTTTTATGTAGTGAGCAGTGGTCACAGCTTAAAGGGGTTATATACATCTGGAAATTCTAATCCTCTTTAGATGACAGAAAGGAAAAGATGTCTGAAGCTGTAATTTCCTCTGGTTTCAGTCCTCCCTCTCCCCTATATGGCAGCAGCCATTTCAGAGCAGAGAAAGCCTCCTTTATTCTAACTTTCGCTGCATTATTTACTTACTCACGGTCTGCTGGGTAAGTAATTATTGCTGACATTAACTTAATTACTTAATAAGTAATTAAATGCTTTTGATGCATAGGAAGAAATTTTCCTTCATTAAGAAGCAACTTTGTGGCAATAAACTTTTTACCTTTGTCCAGTTACTTTATAAATAATGAGAAACAAAAGGCCCAAACTCACTCCTGTTACTTAGATGAAATATCCATTTACTTTTGATTTCGATATCACAGACTGCCCAGTACTTCTACTGAGCAGTGGGTCTGCCTGCACCCTGCCTTCCAGTTCTGACAAAGATTATAAATAAATGAACCATTAAATGATAATTCTGTAAAGCGAACAAAACCCAAGAGAGTGCAGGTGAAAATTAAAATGTGCCATGTCTTGTTACATATTTATAGAGGCTGTGGGTTTACTAATATTCACTCTTATTTATATTAAAGAGATTAAAGATTAAACTTATGTGTGTACACACTCTTACAAAAGAGAAAAGTAAACCGATTCTGTGATTTTACACACGTTGCTGTAAAATTCTGTGATTTTACACACAGGCCCTTCACATTGTCACAGGTATTTTCAACTACAGCTGTGGCTCTCTACAGGGCAGTTAAAGGCAGTCAACAGGTGTTCTTAAAAAAATTCCTAAAACCAAATGAAATTACAAAGGGAAAATGCAAATTACAGGTTTATTTTCTCAGATATCTTACAGCTACCTCTACCAGATCCGCAAATAAAGCCACTCTGGTAGCTACAGTATTTAGCATAACCTGGGACAGTGCTGAGCCTGGTTTCAGAGCGAAACCATTGGCGCCTCTCATGATGGGAATTAAACACAGAGGATGCCTGCATCTAGCTACCTGCCATCCACAGCACAGTAAGCATGTGGTAATAATGCAAAAGCAATCAGCAACCAGGAATCCGCTGCTTCGCGAGCTCAACAATAATTTGCTTAAATAATGAGTAAATAGGTTGAGTAACAAGGCCTGGCCATCCCAAGCAGAGCTGTCTGAAGGAGGCTCCTCGCACGAGCAGATCCTCTCAGGCTGCGCTGCGGGCGGGGGGAAAGGGAAATCGGATGCTCCTGCGGCAACGCCAGCATTTGGGGGGGCATCAGAAAGAGGTCTCCCTGGGGCTGCTTCGGCTTTGAGGGGAGATCTGTGTCTCACGCTCCTGCCGCTCAGGGATGCCCAGCCGGGAAGCGGCCGGCGGTGCTTCCCGTGCCGCATCTCCTGCGGCCGGGCACCGAGGGAGGGAGGCCAGCAAGCCCCGGTAGAGAGCTGGGCAAATTCATCATTTTCCCAGGTTCCCGTCTCCAGGTCGTAGTGTAGCAATCACGCGCAGCCTTTTCTTGGCCAAATGCTAAAACGCTTTAAAGCAAAGTAAACGTCCTTTCTACTGTTTTTTAGATGCCTAGCCTCCAGCAACAATACATGAATACAGTAACCCTTTGTGACAGTTTACTTTTTTCCTAAAACAGCTTGGAAAATTATCTCAACAAATAGTACTTTATCCCATCATAATTATCAATGCATTATTACTTATTTATCTCTTATTTTACAAGACTTACTTAGATGATGGTGACAAGCAAGCTTCCAGGAACAGTGCACGGCAAGGAGAACAGAGGCAAGGCAAGGAGAATTATATGTAAAAATAAATAGGAAAATTAACTTGTGGCTAGCAAAGACTGAAAAACTTCAGCTACAGTTTAGCAGGGTTTAAATTAATCTTGCCCAGTTTAGGAATATCGTTCTCCTACACAAGTAATTGTCATATGGCATGAATTATAATTGTTTTGCATCTCACTCAAAATAGCATTACTTTCAGTCATCGCTATTTGTTTATCTTTTTAGTTCACGATGATAATGAATTATATGTGTACTACTCACGCACAGTAACTGAGACTTTTCAAAGCAATGTAAGTAATCATTGCCACTCCTCCAAAGCCATTTTATTTAAATGGGAGATGTGACAAAATCTTCATTGCTTGTAAAAAAAAAAAGGAAAAAAAAAAAAAATCAAGTGATTTATTCAGAAGAGAAGGTTTTAAGCAGAGTCAAAGGGGAATGGCTGCAGAGGTGCCCCTGCTCCACTCGCCCTGAATTGAGTAGAGGGAATGCTGTCATTCACGTTAACCACAACAGAAATATACCGGCTAATTAATAAAAATACACAGCCCTCAAAAAGATCACTCCCCCTAATCCTTTTCCATTCTTTAATTTTAAGATTCAAGATTATTTTCAAAAACCTGCCAGTTGTCTAAGAAAACCAAGAGCCTTTTAACTGAATACAGGTGAAAATCAGAGCTGGGAAATGCCACCCAGTTACAGATCACTGGCTTTAATCTTATACCAACTAGTTCAAAAACCAAATTTCCTTCTGCTGTGAATTCTGCCTACAGAGTTCGTGCCGTCTGTGTTTGAGTTAATGGGAACATTACCAGGTCACAAGCGCACAAGCAGCAAACCAAATGCTATTAGCTATTTATCCTGTTACAAGAATTATGTTTAAATACCTCAATGCTATTTCTAATCCGTATTTAATAACGTGGCAAGATGCCAGCTGAACATTCTACATGGAGACAAAAATCTTACATCCTTTTTAAATTCTTACAGGGAATTACTTCAACAAAAGAGCATTATATTCCCGAACACATTATAGGTCTGGGAAAAACAGATTAACTGGTATTTCAATGACACATCCTGTTTTACACTTCACCATATGATACTTAATCTGCGACACACAAGCCGTGCTGTTTCAATCTAAATGCAAAAACTGTACGCACATATATAAAGCATCTGTGATTTGTGTTGTAAACAAATAAGCAAATAAATAAGAAATAACCAAATAAATAAGCTATTTTATGCAGCTTCAGGGATTAGGTCATTGAAGGCTTGAGAAAATAATTTGCCAATGGTATTCCTAATTCTGATGTTTAAATCAAGAGATGAAGGTGAAAGATGAAAAGAGGGACTTGGTTTTGTGGGTTTTTTCCCCACTAACAGTATGTGATATTTTGGTCCGAGTAGAAAATAATTCGAATGACCAGGTAAAATATTACATAAAAAAACCTGTCAGCTCCAGTGGGAACTGGCAAAGACGTGTCCTGAAAGAGCAGTTAAAAACTGGGCACAAACACCAGCAAAAACCCATTAGCTTGACAGAGTGGGGGCTGGACTCTATTCCTTCCCTTCCCGCTGTAAATTCAAATTCAAGGCTATTCTTCATCCCGCTCTCCCCACCACCTCGCTTCCATTCACAGGCTTTGGGAAACACAGTATTGCTAATTAAAATACAGTTTTTAAATAAAGATATACTGAATGAATCATACTGCAAACCAATCGGCCCCAGTGCCTACAGCTATAACACTGATACTCCTCCAAACAAGGACCACCCCTGAGGTCCCAGCTCCCGAGGAGCCCCTGGCCCCTGCGGTGCTCCTGGCAAAAAGGAGATTGATGGTTTTGTTGAGGGGGTTGGTAGCATGTTTGTTTCTGTAGGCAGCATTCGACCTGAAATTTTTAAGTTTTTCAGGTATATTTGGATCCTGTTTCGAGTTTCATCTGCCACCATCATGGAAAGAAACTTGATTTTTTACAAAAGGCTTAGGTTCTGTCATAGCTTTGAAAAATAATTTCAAAAATTACTACCAGGTAAACGTCAATGATTCTCCAAGACACAAATGAGAATTTTTCTGAAATCTGAGTAAATGTTTAACTTCTATGTAACTATGTCATTTGAATAACTTGGGAAAGGGCGTGCGTTTGTGACTCCAGTCCTGCTGTAGTTTACTTTGTTCTGTAACAATTCTATTTCTAGTCTACTTTGAATATTCAAATATATGCTAAAAGTTCAACATATGACGAGGAAAAAAGCGAGATGGGAAATATACCTTTTGCACCTCTGCCTGTCTGCGAGGCTCCACAATAGCTATCTCCCTGCGCATGGCACGTCCCGCGGGGAGGAGGCTGTGACGGGCATCCTCCTCCCGGGGAAAGCCTCCGACGGCTGTGTCGGTGGCAGGCTGCACAAGCTGCCGCTGTTTGCTTTGAGAAGCTAAATATTTTTATGGAATTAAAGCACTTTACTGTGGGTGTTATTGAAAGCAACTAGAATGGAGTCACTCCACTTGTTCAGGATTTTATCAGTAAATAATCAGACATTGCAAATGGAAAAGCATACAAGTCCTTATCACAGCGTGACATTTTATTGTCTGAACAAGAAAATAATCATGTAACCTTCACATGGCATTTACTTACGCTCCTTGGGCAGAGGAACATGCAATTTCTCGCTTTTTAAAAGAAGCAGTAGGACCTCTTTAGGGGAGTCACAGAGAATACAGTCAGCAATGGCACAGGAGTAGGTCTCCATGCTTCACTTCCCCTTCCGTAAAATACGTATAATATTTCCTTTCACTACCTTACTCCCTTTACTATCTCTGAAGAGGAGGGGCCTTCTCTTGCCAAAAAGTACACAGCTGCCAATTCAAAGCGACTTCACCTGAGATAAGCATCCTAAAAAAGTGTGGTCATATTAACAATTTCCATTATCACTTCTGCTTCACAATACTTAAACTAACTTCTAAAAAAGAGCCATAAATATCATTTTGCATGGATCCATACGAGACTGTAAGAAAGGCTGAAACACAGAGTCCCTGGGATGACTAATCCTGGCTGGTACCCGTCAAGGTGAAGAGCCCGAAAAGGCAGAATTGTTTGTGGAAGCGGAGCGATCACAAGGCTGCCTAATCCTCTTCCTGCAAACAGGGCAGCAAAGTGCTGGAGAGAGTTGATTTCAAATGGAAGAAGACATGGAAGAAAAAGTTGGTTTAGTGTTAAAGATATCTAATAAATAGAATTAGACTTTTTTAAATTAAAAAAAAACGGTTTATTTTTACTCTTAGGGATGCTAATAAAACCAAAATCCAGATTCTCAAGTGGACTGGGCATGATTTGTTACACCCATGCTGGGAAGGGGACATGATTCCTTTTCATCTTTTTAATGCCTACCACATTCTGGTTTCTCAAAGCATGTGGGTAACACACCTCTTATTCCACTAGCAATCCCCAAATCCATGGGAACCAGAGGCTACTGAACACCATTTAAAATCTACATACTGCTACAATAGGAAATAACAGCAAATAAACCATACAATGCCTAACCGTAAGGTTGCTGGATATGCTTGGCTCCTTGCATTTCACCTTTCTGATGCTGTCTCACTTTGAGGGTAATTAGTATATGTTGATGGTGTCAAAGAGAGAGCTGGAATAACTCTAACTCTGTGTCTATGGCACTGGCTTGGGAGAGGGATGCACACTAATCTTCCACTTCTGCTCCAGGTAACATCACAACCTCAATCACCCGCATCCCACAGCAGTGTCCTAAGTACAGGGCTAATGATGCAGCTACTGCTGCCTCCTCCGTTTTGGCAACTGTGCCTAAACCCCTTGTGAATGAATCTAGACCTAACACTAGTATTTCCTCAAAAAAGGCTCTTAATTTTTAATTAATGAAGACCATTTCCAAAATTTCACCTGAATTTATTAATAACTTAATTTGAGTATAGTTATATTTTTCAACTAATTGGCCAAATCCCTTTCCTCCCCTCACCAAGAAAGTCATTCACCACACTCTAATGTTTTATATTTGTGAATGCCACGAGTCCTGTAGACTGGTTTGTTATTCATCTATATACAAATATGAATCAAGCATCAAATTGGACAGACACAAGCACAGCTGCATGGCAATCACCTGCAGCAATCATCAACGTTTGTGAAGAAGGCTGCAGCTCTCCAACAGAATCTATGAAATGAAGGCTCACTTCAGACAACCAGGGACCGAAGGCAGAAAGCAGACAAGGAAAACTTCCATCCTTGCCCCTGGTCTGTGACAATCACAGGTAAAATCAGCCTTTTAATGAAGACAAAACTCAAGGAGCAGAGGCAGTATGGTGGAATTTTGGGCAGCAGGCTGATCTCATCACAAGTGTCTGCTGGTTTCAGCCAGCACGAAATACAGGCCGTGTCCTAGGACCGAATCAGGAAAGTGTCCCCTGTTTAGCGAAGGGCTTAAATGGCATGTGACTTTAAGCTTAAAGTAAAACACATGGTGAGGTGCTTTACTGAAGCAGTCAGCTGAGAGTAAACAAAAATAGGAAAAGGTCTAGGAACGCAGCTTTGAAGACATTTACTTTACTTCAAAACTTTTTTTGCCTAAAACAAGCCTGCAAACTGCAGAGATCTGCAGTCACACTGAGAATAAATAGATGCTTAAGGCTTGTACAATCCTATATGCACAAGCAGTTTTAGGGCTTCCAAAGCATGGACAAAAAGATGACTCCAAGAAGTATGGCTAGATCATCCCAAAAAAAAAAAAAATTAGTTGCAACTTCATATTTCTAATCACTTATGTCTATCTTGGTTTGCATCTTTCTGGAACAGGACTTGGCCTGTCAGTTGTCAGAACTGACACTGGCATAAACAAACTCAGCACGCTACTGCTCCGTTAAGCATCCCTCCAGGAGCAAAGCAGCAAAACTAATTTTGGTGTAGTTTTCAAAGCTATTCTTTAGTCAGCGGTTCCAAGGAACCTTGTTTCTTTTTAGCAGTTTAGGCTCTAAAAAGGTGACAACCTGAACGGCCAGAAAAGAAAGCATGAGAAGTACAAATGAAAAAGATTGCACATTCAAAAAATTTGCATAGCTCTTTCAGAAAAAAGATTGATATCATTGCCTTTCAAACCAAAGTCTCCCAAGCACAGTTTTATTGAAGACTGCTGGAAGCATACTCAGCTCCCAGAAAAACTGCTGCAGGTGCACCCGGCACGCACAATAACCTGAAGAGTTATGAAAGGAATTTGTAATGCCAGTTCCTCTTAAGCTGCATTAGGGAACCCAAAATTGCCATATTCCAGCTGAAAAAAAAGGAGCTGAGAAAGGGCAAGTACCCACGGGAAGGGAGCCAGCTTCCTGCTTTGTACCACAAAAGAGGGAACAGAACCGCAAAATGTCTTTGAACAAACACACCCCTGCTGATTCCCTACTTTGCGTACAGCTGAATATATTCAAAGAATCAAAATCACCATACAAACAGCTAATTAACCAGCAGCCAGGAAAGCGGGGCTACGCTGGGTTTGCTGGGCAGCCCTGCAAGCCTCAGTCCCGACTGGCTTAGGTTTGATTCTGGTTTCAGCAGATCTAGTCTCCGCGGTGCTCGTGCTCTGCTCCAGGGGAGGGGCTTTCTCCTGAACGATTTTTTCCTTATTCTGGGATAACTTCTGTAACTATTCAGTTATAAAAGCAGACAGGTCTCATAGCCAACTGGAAAATAGAATATCCAAAAGAATGGTGGAGGGAAACAACGTATGAAAAAGTGACAGGATTTTAGTGGCAGCAGTGTGGCACCTGAGAAAAGCTCCTACAGAAGTCCTTCTGTAGCATCACACAAATCCAACGCGCTCACCTCTGGCAAGCTTTGGGTAGTTTCCTTTGCTTGGATAAATATCCAGTACCTAAATTTTCCCCCAAACTGCTTTTAATCCATAAATACAAAGCTAGTGTAACTCCATACACACAAATCTTCACCTTCACCTTCCTGAGGTCATCTAAATACTGGGCTCGTACAGTGAATCTACGCTAAAAAAGGACAGTAAACAACCTGTCTACTTTCATTTTGATACAGGATGTCAGCTATTCTCCTCATAAACCATACTCGCCTAACTGATCTACAGACTGATTGCACCGATGAGCAAAAATCAAGATCTTAAGAACCAATACCCACTCAGTGATTATACTATAAATGTTTACGTCCAGCATCAGGTACAGCAGAGAGTCCACTGAATGGGCATACAGGCTAGGAGGTTTTCCAGGGATCTGAGCTCCTGCTGCCCATGGACTTCTTACCCACAGTACTCAAAGCCCAGAAGTTCGGCTTAGACTTTAAATGTAAGTTATACATAAACCACAGATCCACCACATCACAGAAAAGGAGATTCTTTTTTGTGCTCTAGTATGAAACACCCATTACCATTTAAGCTGAATGCATTAACTGTGGTGTTTGGAGGCACAGATGCAAGCACCTGTTATTCCTATGTCTCTACTCACAGCAAGGCTTTTACTTTCTCGCTTATCAGCACTTCTGATAATTCAGCGCAGCTCTAAGTGTGTCAAGTCAGTCAAGAACATCTCAGGAATGGTGCAAGGAAATTCTGTATCAGTAAAGTAACCTTGGTCCCTGGTAGGAACGAAATAACTCTCTGAATGAAAATAAATGACTTTGATTTAGAGACCAAGAATGTCACAAAACTGAATAAAGCTTACTACTTTTTGTTGGATAAAATCTATTACCTTAGGCTCATGGTCAGCTTTTACCATAGAGCATTTAACCCAGAAACTAAGCAAGAATTGTTTTGGAAGATGAGCAATCTCAGAGAAGGTCTTGTGCTGAAGCTGGGTTGTTTGACCAACTGTTTGTCTTCAGCACTTACAGATAAATCACTATCCCTAGAAATCTTTGGAATGATGAAATCTGCAGTTGTGGTTCTGGCGTTTAAGTTTTCTATCGGTAAGAAAATTTAAAATTGATTGGTAGGCAAGCTTGGAGGGTTTTTTTTTAATTTAGAAATAAACTCTTAAGCCCTACATAAATGTTTAAATTGCTTAAAATTAATTGAATAATTTTGGTGAGAGTTCTGCTATATTCAAATAGCAAGATAAATTTATGTCATTTACAGACATCTTCTGACAAATAAAGGGCTTTTCCCACAGAAGGAAAAAAAAAAAAAGAGCCTACATATACCATTGACCTAGCTAGCAAGCTTCAACATCCACAAGGTGTCCTACCCAAGGTGCCAGATATGCTTAGCTGAATTACCAAAGACCGATCGGAAAATATATCTGGATGACCTTTGCAAACATTTGACTTTGAAACACCAGAAACATCAAATATTACTATCTCAAGGAAATATACGGTACCTGTTTTTTCATGGGAAAATGGAAATCAAATAGGCACCTAGTGAAACCCTCAAAGCAATTTTGATATGGTCTTGCTCTTATAGCCAAGGAGTCTTATGTAGTTCAGCTTCATTAAGGGCACAGTTCAGTTGCCCAAACACGGATGTCTGCTCTCTTTGGAGATGCTTTACTGTAGCCTGTCGGGCATCAAGCTACTGGTCCAGAAGGACATTATCACCCATAGATGCTGCTAACCCTGCTAAGTGCTAGAGTATCTCAGGTAGCATGAGATCTCAACGTTGAACCCTGGGTGTCTGAGTTCAAACTAAATAGCACTGCATAGCAACCCAAATCAGCTTAAAAGCACAATTGCTGGTACCCGTGCTTGTGGAGCTAGCAGGAATTTTGCCACCTCACCACGGGAGGCACGAGGTGACACAATATTCATAATATTCAAATACATATATGCAAAATTAAACGAACCAATGCAAAGCAGCAGGAAGCAGAAGAGGAAAAAAACCCCACAACCTCTAAAAAGAACAAGCTTAATCAACAAGAGTAAAAACAAGAAACACTGCTCGTCATATAGTTGTATCTGAAAAGTTTCTTTCTGATAGTGATGCTTCTGTTTGTCATTCTCAAAACGTTATTACTGAAAGACTACCAGGTACTTTAATGTCTGACAAGTCTAGTGTAATGCTCCCTAGCAGGGAAATGGCGAAGATCATTCAATCACTACTACTGTATTATTTCCTTGTGAGTTTTCTCCTATTATGGGACTTACTTTTAACATTTCTCTGTATTTGTACAGTGCTATCAAATCACGGCACAGACCTCCCATCTCTAGCACTGTGCATGCAGGCACAGATAACAGGCAGACAATCCCCACCTTGACCATTTACAAGTAAGCCAAAAATCAACAGGCAAGTGAAACAAACAGAAATAGGGATGACAAAGAAATTAGGGTCATACTGAACAGGACAAACAATGATCTCAGTATTTTAAACAGCCTAATCACTGCCCAGTTTCCAGTGGCATTACAGAAGGGTAGAGTTTTAAATAGAGGTTTGAAGAAGGTCAGGGAGCTGATGGATAATATATTTAGAAGGAAGCCCCCAGCTGCACAGGAGAAAGTAGACAAGGTGCTTGCTGAGAAACACAGCAGAGGGGTGGAATAAGTCAGCGGCACTTGCAAAGTAGAGGTGGGTGCCAACATCTCAAAAGCACATGAGAGCTAATAGGCAGGCATAGAATAGAATCATAGAATCATAGAAT
>NW_009208685.1:0-3178 GCF_000690835.1 Fulmarus glacialis
AGGAGAGGAGAGGAGAGGAGAGGAGAAAAGGAAAATTCTCCACTGTGGCCAGTCAGGAAAAGCAGTGATGGAGTCCCCACATGAGCGACCTCTTCTGGGCAATCTCTCCTATGCAACGGGGTAAAGATGATGTTCACCATGCTTTTTTCCATAGCACTATATATTTTCATCAGGATCTGCTCAAATTCTCTATGGGTTGCTCTGTTTATGGTGCTGTTAGTGCTGATGGGAGCATGCTTACTCAGGTCCAAGTGTTTCATGCTGATAGGTTGCTAAGCTTTGTGCAGGTGCATTATTGGCTAACACTTAGTTGATATTTAAATGACCATTACCTGCTTTGTTATTCAGTAAGATATGGTTTTCATCTCATATAAACTAAAAGCTTCAAAACAAGGGCTAAGAAAAGTGAGGGTGGGTTAGAGATGATTCTCATACTGCTTCCACTATAAAAATTCTCACATGAGAATCTATCACAACCACAGTATGAGGGCTTGGATGGCCAAAAAACAACAGCCTGACAGAAACAAGGGAAAAATGCTACCACAAAGACTTTGGAAAAACATTGACACAAATGCTTAGGTCAACAGTTACAGAGCCAATGAAAAGGAGGTTTATGGAACAGCAAGTGGAAGACATTCAGCATTATAAAGGTTAAGTTACATAAGGCATTGTGAAACATTATTAATCCAGATTTCTTTCTTTGAATAGATAGCAATCAAACCATCATAGTAGCAATCGATTTTTCCTAAGATGAATGTCTCAAATATTTCAGGTGAATTGCATTATAAACTTGCCTATTCATTTTCATGAATTCTCAAATTGCTATAGATATTTTAAGTTGTAGATATCTTAAGGTGCTATGCGACTGGCCTGAATCCCACTTTTAAGACAAAATCCAGTAACAAACCCATCAAAAAAGCAGATGGTGAAATGGATTGAAAACTGGCTCAACAGCAGGGCCTAGAGGGTGATGATCAGTGGCATATAATTAGCCAATATATCAGAGGCCAATAATTGGCAGTGTATCCCATGGGTCAGTAATGGATACAATCCTGTTCAATGTCTTGATTAATGATCTGGGTGATGGAGCAGAGTGTACTCTCAGAAAGTTTGCAGATGTTGTCAACCTGAGAGGAGTGGATGATATGTCGCAGGTTTGTGGTGCCATCCAGAGGGACCTCAAAAGGCTGGAGAAATGGCCTAACAGGAACCCTATGCAGTTCAAAAAAGGGAAATGCAAAGTCCTGCACTTCCAGTATAAGCTGGGGGTTGACCAGTTGGAAAGCAGCTTTGCAGAAAAGGTCCTTGTGTACACCAAGTTAAACACGAGCCAGCAATATGCCCTTCCAGCAAGAAGGCTAATGGTATCCAGGGCTGCATTAGAAGTGTGGCCAGCTTGTTTAAGGAGATGATCCTTCCCCTCTATTCAGCACTGGTGAGGCCACACCTGGAGTACTGTGTCCAGGTCTGGGCTCCTACCAAAGAGGTACAGACATATTGGAGAGAGTTCAGTGAAGGGCCACGAAGGTCATTAAAGGATTGGAGCATCTCTCACATGAGGAAAGGCTGAGACACCTGCGACAGTTCAGCCTAGAAAAGAGAAAACTCAAGGAGGATCTTATCAACGTGTACACATATCTGAAGGAAGGATGCAAAGCAGACAGAGCCAGGCTCTTTTTCAGTGGTGCCCTGTGACAGGACCAGAGGCAATGGGCACAAACTGAAACACAGAAGGTTCCCTCTGAACATCAGGAAACACTTTTTGACCAAGTACAGGCACAGGTTGCCCAGGGAGGTTGTGGAGTCTCCGTCCTTGTAGATCTTCAAAATTTGTCTGCACATGGTTGTGGGCAACTGGCCCTAGGTGGACCTGCTGGGCAGCGTACATGGACCAGCTGACCTCCAGAGGTCCCTTCCAATCTCAACCATTCTGTGATTCTATGTAAAAAGTATGTAGACTGCATAGTGAAAGTAACACTAATGGAACTGAATAATGACAGAATGGAAATGGCTGTAGAACTTGTGCAGTAAAGGGAATCTACATGGAAAGCTTTATAATGAAGCATGAATAATGATTATGAAAATGAAAGAGTAGGTAAATGAATAAGAAAAGTATAATGTATGTGCCAGATGTAATGCATGTTATAGATGATGAGAAAGCAAAGGAAAAAAATAAAGAAATAATGAAAATGCTTATGGGTCACCATGTCATTAGAACACTTGAAACAAATTTATGTGGATTTTAAAAAGTGAAAAAGTAAAGGACAGATAGAGAAGTTTGCAATAGATTAAAATTTAAAAGAGGAAACTTCCAGATTTGTAATTTTAGAGGTCTCATCCACTAAATAACAAGGTTCTTTGTGACAGAAAAGTAGAAAATGCTTTCAAAATGCCATTCCAAGCAACAAACTTAGCAGCTGGAGAAGTTCATATTGTGTGTCAAGAATCAGAACAAGCCAAAGAAAGCATAGCTGCAGCTAAAATACTAAGGTTAGACCATCAGGGAGAAATAAAGGCAGAATTGTAAGACATGCACAGAGAAAATAAAGAGATAATAAAAAAGAGATAAATAAAAATGAAAAATTATGAAAACAAAATTTACCCCTCTTTTAGTGATTGTGGTTCATAAGGATAGAGTACATCTTCCAGTGAAGTCTCACCTGAAAAAAATCCAGTTTATACACTTTAAGATCGGTCTGCAGAGTAAGCTGGAAAATCAAGAGGTTGCTTCCTGATCCAAACCAAAAAGCTAATAAACAAGTATGCAAAATATTAACTTCTTTCTCATAAGTGATGGACTTCATTCCTACAATGAAGGTAGCAACCGTTCATTGTCCAACCTCTAAGATCTGTGCCTACTTCAGAAGTCCTCACCTTGTGTAATGTGACAGTGCTTCACTTAAGGCATGGAATTCTTCTTTTCGGGTGACATAGTGTCATGGTTTAACCTAACAGGCAGTTGGTTAAACACCACACAGCCGTTCGCTCACTTCCCCTGCAGTGGGATGGGGGGAAGAATTGGAAAAAAGGTAAAACTCATGGGTTGAGATTAAGACAATTTAATAGCACAAAAAAGGAAGGGAAAATAATAATGATGATAAAAGAATATACAAAACAAGCGCACAGTACAATTGCTTACCACTCACTGGCCAATGCCCAGCCAGTTCCTGAGCAGTGG
>NW_009208686.1:0-830 GCF_000690835.1 Fulmarus glacialis
GTGCAATATTCTTGTCTATTAAAGGCATTAGATATAAATTACTTAATTTAAAAACTACAACAAAATCTATCAGACATTTTTAGTTAAATTAAAGCTTTTCAAGAAGACTTGATTAATGCTCTATACGGCATTAATTATTTTAAAATCTGTTCTCTTTGCATTTCTAGAACAACTTAAGTATGCTTAGCTTTTTACAATTAGGGAAGAATAGAAGAAAAGATTTGCAGGAAACCTAAAAAATTTTAGGGTCTTCTCTGTGCAAAAGGACAGCAGAGACCTCACAGAAGTCTTTTCACATCCTGTTTTCCCCTTTAGAGTTCTTGTTCTGTCTTGTCACCCTAACGCGGTGAACAGGCTTGTATAACTGTTGCATTAACCTCCGGATAGTCCAGAGCTCAGTGGCCACGTGTGCTGAGGGAGACCCGTGGACGCCCGTGTGCCTAAGCAGACTTTGCAGGACCAGTGCTGGTGTTCATGGAGTACTCAGTATGAAAGCAGCTGAGCAACTGGGGGCACTGGCTTTGAAGACTGGAAAGTGGGTTGGGACTCCTGCTCTGTTACAGAGTCCCGTAGGACATAAGAATATCACTCAGGCATTTTGTGTCTCCGTTCCTCAACTATAACATGAGGAAAAGATAAAAGTTTTGTTTTATTTACAATGCATCTAAAGTGCTTCATTTCTGTATCAGTGCAGGCAATGCAAAGCACTTAGGTAAACAAATATAATGTTTAAGCATGACGAGTTTTTAGCCCTATGGTATTTAAATGAAAATATGAAAATAGTTTGAATAGAAATCCCAGAGTGCTTGGTAGAGGTGGTTTCTATTGAC
>NW_009208687.1:0-33090 GCF_000690835.1 Fulmarus glacialis
AAGACCACAGGCATTCATCATGTTCCTCCAATACCTCCTCTCCTCAGGAATTTTCCTAGGCTTCACAAAAGAGTTCTGAACACATCATTTAGAAAAATTTAGGAGAAACATATTTTGTCCCACTGCTTCACTTCTATCTGGAATTTTACTTGCATACAAGAAAAAGACCAACAGTAGTTTTAAGTCACCTTTTTTTGTTACAGTAACACATATCCAGACTTGCTTAATACCAGTTTATTCCTCCTTCTCTAGCAGTTGAGACTAGCCACACCAGGGGCAATCTGGCTGAGTTTTCAAAAACTAGAGGTCAGAATGAAAACAAGCAGCAGTCAGCCATCCTGCCTCTGTCATAGACTGATTACCAGGTGGCCTGCTATATGAGCCTTCTGCATCAAAAGGTAGTGTAAGAGAAGTATAATAAATATTTTTAGGCCCTGAATTATTGTCTCAAAAGCTACCAAATAGGATATACATTTCCACAGACTCACCATATAAGTAACCATGTAAAACAAATACTTGTCTAAATTACACAGTTTATTATTATTATTATTATTATAGTTGATCGACTGTCTTAGGATGCACTAAAATTTGCCTTTAGGTATCCCCTATACAATAACAAACATTTAGGAGGAGCGTGGATTATGCATTCATTTCATAATAGTTGAGGGATTCATTCCTGACTGTCTTGCTGGGTGTCAAGTATTCTCAACTTGCTTTCAGGAAGATGAGCACAATCAAAGCAGTTGGTAAGTGCACACCCTGCAACATTTTATGTACTTTATTTTATTAATGAGTAAGGCACATTATTTGTAACGTGGATATTTCCATACGCTTGCTCATTGTATCTTAAGGTTTACAAAGCATGAATCATAAAAAACCATCTTTGGGTTTTTTTCCTTGCTTCATAGTAAGCTTATCCCTCCCTCGAACAACCAAAACACAAGAACTTTGGCAATGCTTCAGAGCCCAAAGCTAGTTTAAATCCCAGTTGATGACCACCAACATGATATGAATTTTCAAATGCAATCTGAAAAAAACATTATATTTAGAATTTTTGCACTTTCCCCCTCACACAATGGTGCTCTACTTTGCAAGATGCACAAATACAGTTTTGAGAAGAAAAAAATACACATTTGCTAACAATAGCAAATCCAAATCTCTCTAAAAGAACATAACACAAACTAAATACTTGTAAGAGGAAAATTAAAATTCTAGCATCTAAGCAGGTTACCCAAGAGAAACCACAAGAACATGAGAAAACAAATTACTTCGTAAACACTGATCAGACATGAATACATGTAAAACAACGTTACTTTTCCGGAGGTGAGTAAGCAGCACTGCTGAAAATCTTCTACAGGTAATAGAAGAGTTTCGGGGAGGCTCCCAACTTTATGCAGTAGTCAAAAACATTTTTAAATTTCATAATTAATTATACTTAGACTTCTTCCAGTGTGAGCAAAATGGAAACCCAACACACTTAAAATCACTACAGGAATCTTTTTAGTCATCCTTAACATTACATACCCTGGTGTCAGAGATCCCTCCACCACTTTTTTTTTTTCTGCAAAATGTATCTGCTTACAGCTGGACACGCAGATTTTCACAGATACAAATGGTTAGAGTACAGACAAGGAGAAATAGCTGTTGCAGGATCAACTTGCACCACATACAACCAAGCGAACAACCAGCCCTTTTTCATGCTCTGTAAGTCAGTCTCTTAAATTATGTTACCAACCATATAATAGTCTACGAGCGTTTCTTACTGTCTCAGCAGTTTATGCTGAAATTTTCCCAAAAATTCACATCTCAGAACTGTACAGTTCCATTATTTTAATTGATTACATATAGATTAGCAGTGTTAGTGTAAGAAAAAAGATTTAATGGCATCAAAATAATTCAAATTAAATCAAGTAAGAAAATGTTGCAATGCACTTCAGCCAAACCGACACAAATGATATGTTATATAAATACAGATACGAGGTAGCTGGCAGCCACAAATCCACCAATTCTGGAAGTGCCCAATTTGTCTAAAAAGCATAAAGTGACAAATACTAATTAAACCTTTCCATTAAAAAAAAGAACACCTAGTTTATTGCTTTTAAAGGTTCATTCTTTACATCAGAAATAGGCAAAGGCATATCAAAGAACACTACCTGGCTGTTGATGGCTTTTGATTATATTCACTTTTTCAAAAGAACCACTAAATAAAATTTTGAATGCAAATAGCTGACTCGCTCCCAATGTTACATGTTCTCACCAAAACGAACAAAGGCTTGCATTTTCCAAGGCGGGGGGTGGGGGGGGGGCAGGGAAAGAAGGTATAATTTCCAAAAGAATAGCATTAACTACTTATGAGAAATCAGTAACAGAACTAAAACCAGTGCTCCCACCAGACAGAATACATTGAAAAAACAGACCGACAATTGCAGGAGAGGCAGAAAGCACTCTAGCTACAAAGACAGTGGTGTCATGGCATATGATACACGAAATGCAGATGGAAATATGATCATCTGTATCACAGGTGTCATTTTCATTAAAGCTTCCTGAAGATTCTTTTTTGTGTGTTTCAGAAAAGGCAAAAGTGGAACAGACAAGAAAGAAGAGGCAAGAAACATAAAAGAGGAAAAGATGCAAGAAAGCAAGAATCAAGGCAGCAACTGCAAAAGCAAGAGAAAGGACTGAGAAGTAGGACAGACTTCAGCAATGTGGTCTGAAAACTGCTCCGAGGTCAAGTAAGCAAAGTGAAAGTTATGCTCATTTCTCAAAAGAATCTGGAGGGGAGGTGAAGGCAATTTTTTGTTTGTTTTTATTTTGGAGTTGGTTTGGGGGATTGTTTGTGGGGTTTTTAAAAATATATATATACACATACACACACACACACAGTGCAAGCTTATCTAAAGAAGTGGTACTACAGATGACAGAACTTACTCCTCTGCAAAAAACGGAATACCTTGACCTCTCAAGTAAACTAAGCATACAAAAGTGTAAGAATAAAAGGTGCACGTAAAACCAGCAGCAATATTATGTTTGGCTTTCCACTACTTCTGCAAGTTACTGTACATATATTACATCACTATTATAGAAATGGCACAGCCTCAGACACTTTCCACATTTTATTTACATTTTAAGACTAACTTTAATCTCAATCACATATCCATACATTTCCTTTGTTTCACTAAAACTTAAATGCATGGTTTATTAGAACAAAGACTGTAAACAAATATTTGCCATGTCCGATACATGTAACACACAGGAGCTGCTTAACAGAAATTAATCCCCCCATTTTATAAATACAGGTATCAAAACAATCCTGAACATACTTTGTGACACTACTAGTAGTCGGCACCCACACCCTTGCAAAATTAAACAAGATGAGCAACGGTATTCACTGTACCTGCTACTTTAAAACAAATTTAACTGCAGCTCTTTTACTAAGCAAGATGGATAAAGCATGCCATTTATATTTTGCCTTCTCAAGAGATTATTTTCAGAAACATATATTATTCCACAGCAATCTGACACTTTCTGTCATGCTTTCATCTTGTAAAACCTGAATTCCAATTTTAGGCTATTTCAGGCTTATACTTAAATGACAGTGCCTCGATAAGAGAAAAAAAATAATTGTGCTGCCTTTTTCTCCCATAGTGCCTGAAAACATATTGGGCATACATATAATATATATATTCTTACAATGTCCAGGTCATGTATACCAGCTGAAATTCTTTTAATGTGTGGGTGTTTGCATTGTGAGATTTAATCAAGACATTAACATGAGTAGAAGGTTGTTGTTTTAAGACAGAAGTTTGAGAATCAGCTAAAATTAATTGTTGTAAGTTTGTCCCTCTGGAGGTTGTGGAAGCTTCATATTTTCTTTGGACATCATTAGACGTCTTAGCTCTTGAAGTACAACTTTAATGCTATAAGAATTTTGCCATTTTGCTAACACTGGTATGCTCCGTGCATCCACCTGGAAAAAGAAGAGGGAGTTATAAGTCACGATGAAATATAAAATCTCTACGTAACTACTATTGACCTAATTGTTCTAAGAAAGAGTCTAAGCATTCCCTGACACTTTCTTTGTGGCATAAAGTCCCTGTGTTCACAAAATATTTTAAGGAAAACAATCACATACTTACACACAGAAACAGATTCTGCCATAAAATCCATGCAGGTGACCCTTCCATCTGTGCTGATACTAATATTAGTGAGAAGGAAAGGGGTGGGGAAGGGGGGAGGAGATCAGCAAACCGTTCACTGCAAAACTGAAGCCACATCTTCTAAAAGTTATTAATTTGTTTCAAATTACCTCCCAAAAAGAAAAAAGTAACCTCCTTCGTTATGCCAATATATACACTTGTGAGTTTCCTCAGTTCTTTAAAAGAACCTGCCACACAAGAGTCCGTAGAATACCTTTCTAAAGGAAAATTTCACTTGTTTTTCCCTTGCTACAAGTATCGTTAGTGATTTATTTCACACCGATACTACATGATGCTTCTGATACATCAAGAGTCACTACATATACTAAGAAATGGCTTGAAATATCGAAATAACTGATTCATAATGTCTGGACATTTCTTAGTTCTTTGCATCCTTCTTACAGTAAGTCATCTTATGGAGCTGTGAAGATTACTGTACATCACTTACCAATTTGAATATGAACTGAAAGGAAAGGACATGGGACTTCTCCTATGCGTTTATAAAACCTGTGGGACAATTTACACAATTATATTATAACAAGGAGGTTTCCATAGGAAAGTCAGCAATTGAAAGTCAGCTTGGGAATTGTTTTGGCAGCAGGTAAGTCCTGGCCACCCAGCCCCTGTAAGGAGGAATTTAAGAAGACAGAGGGACCTACAGCTGTGCAACTGCAAAGCAGGCCCACGGGCAGGAATAGGGCTATTGCACACTACTGAATTCCATTGGTGGAGTAGCACAGGCAGCCCACATGGCTACAAGTGCTGGAAACCACTGCTTTATGATTTAGACAGCATAAAACATCAAGAAGTTTCTTATCCCGTCTTAATTAGGGCAAACTGAAAGAAAAAACAACACTGGAATCAGAAATAAGAAGGTTAACACAGACGTTTTATTTCTAGATTGTTCGAAGTGAGGCTGTCTATTTTCAGACCACCAGATGAGACTAAACCTTTTTGTAAGAGGAAATAGAGCCCAAGGTTTAACAACATCCTGGCTTGGGCAGCAGTACTAACCCAAGAAACTTCTGCTCCCTCTCACTAGGCACTTGTTCCTTTAACAGTGCTACTGCCTATCAGCTCAGGTGAAGCATGAAATGTATGTGGAGCTACTTTCTGACCTGAACTGGTAGAACCCACCCAGTTTAAAAAAACACCTTGGAAAGAAGTGCCTAAGCAGGATCCTTCATTCAATTCACAGCTCAGCACTATAAGCATTTCTCTTCACACAAATAACATTCTGCTTAGAGTCGGGAACCCCTTAAAGTCAGTAGAGCTGCCAAAGACAGCATACCATCAAACCATAGTATAGAAGGCAGTCAGATTACTTAATAATTATTGCAAACATGAATAAATTAGGAAGAAAAAGAGCATCAAAAGGAAAGCTCCATTATGCAGCAAGATCATGCCTGTTTAAAACACGCATGAATGGATGAGCTAATACAGAAAGGTTTTGAAAGTAACACTGGTCAGGCCATCACTGTAATTCCTGGACTACTACTACTACTTTTTTAAAGGGGTATTTGGTTTAATATGGTAGATAAAAGAGGCAGTATCAGAGCAGAATAATCTTTGCAACTAGAAAACAGGTTCTCTTTTCTTAAAAAGCAGACTATTAGATAAAACCACCAGTGAGTAAAAGGGAAATTCTGATAAGAGATCACCTGTGTTATCAAGTAGCAGCTTAAGTAAGGCATCATTTAGCCTGAATCTTTGTTCTGAGGTACCAAGCTCTTACAGATCTCTTCCTCTCCAATCTTTCTAGGTAAGATTAAAGGACACTCCAGAGTTTCTATCCAAAGAGCTGGACCCAGCAAACTAGGAACAATATGAATTCATTTCAAAAGTTAGAATAGTAAATATCACACTACTCAAAACTGTTCTCTATATAGAAAATGCCATGAGAAATGCATGAGACCACCATTCTTCCTCATGCAGTCCTACAGAAAGAAGAAAAACTTCATGGTGGTTAACTATCATGGTAACAGAAGAAACAAGGGCTCAGATTTTATGTTCACTTAGCATATAGCTGCAGATGTTTAAGAGCTTATTTCCCCCCCTCTCACGCACAGACACACTTACTAACATTTGTTAATACTTCTCTGCGGCTAACCTGACATCCTCTTCAACTTAGCAAAATGGAACAAAATGTGAGTACTCCCTGAATGCTTTGGTGTAAGTCCTTTGGCAGACCAGTAGTTTAAAAAATTTCCATGTTAATCTGAATCACAATACTTTCTACTAAAGTAGCTGAGGAGAAATCACATTACATGTTACTGACCTGACCAAAAAAAAAAAAAAAAAAAAAAAATTCAATAATCCCCGAGAAAAATAGCGGGGAAAGAAGCCACAGTACACAACTATCAAGGACCAGGTAATGGTTGCAACAGAAGATTCCTAACGAGGAAAGACGTGCACTTGGGGGTGGAAGCCCATGTGATAATAAACTGTTTTAGAAGACCACAGGTAAACCAACAAGGATAAGAAGAAAAAGGTAGGTTTAGATTTCGGTAGGTTTGAGAAAGAAAACTAATATCATTATCTGTTCAGATAAAGACTGGGTTAGCAAAAAATGGCTGGAAAGGCAGTTGCTCTGGGACTCCCCAAATGAACGTCTTTGGCCTGGCAATTCTGCTTTCCTACCGTTTTCCTTTTCCTCGCTTCTCCTCAACTGTGCCTTTGCAGGCTTTCTCAAGTCTGGAGATCTGCCTCAATTACAGCACATAGCAGTCAGTCACTAGTGCTGTTCAAATAATACAATTCCACATACGCTGGCTGTACTGGAATATGAGACCTGATCACTTAGAAGTAAGCTCCTCCAGCTTTTCTTTCTTGGCTGGGAATTTGTAGCAACAAACTCACAGACTGTAAACTCTGCTTTAACAACGTTATGAATGTTTTCTGAGTAAAGACTGCTAAACACGACATTTTTGTTGCTGTTTCTCTCAAGTCTCTTTTCTGCAAGTCACCAACTTTTTTCATGACATCTTGCAGCAGTAAAGATTTTGGCTTAGGGTCTGTTTTCTGTGTTGCAGAATTTATTTCCAAGTTAGTGCACAATAAATTCACTTTATGAAGAACAATTATAAGATATTTGGAAGAATGACACAAACGATGTTCAAATCACAAACGCATTAGGCAATATTCAAATACACATCCTGGGACACAGAGGGAGAAATTTCAAGGTCACGTAAAAACTAATAAAGCTGAAAACAGCAACCTGAAGACTATTTTATTCTGGGGGTACACCACTGTAAATCTTTAAATAATAGCAGGAGAAGCAATATGTATAATGCATAATTTTTTTCTAAACAATTGAAATTAAAATAAATGATTTTATACAACGTTGCAAAGTATTCACTGTTTATAATGTTCCCAATATCTTAACTTTAAGAAGTAGCAAACTGCTTAGTCTACAATAAACATACTCAAAGCAGTAAGTGGACAAGAGTTTACAGATTTATAGCTGCCAGAGTCCCAAGTGAGTTTAAAAGAAACAAATATTTCCAGCTGTAAATGGTACTTAAATGAACAGAAGTGATTGCAAATCCTGTAAGATAGACTGCTGAAGAGCACCCTCACAGATGCAAAAATCAGACATCCTCAAAAGACCATGGGAAAGTAAATAGCACGTCAGAGTGCAACCTGTGTTTTATCAATACAGGATACACAAGTCTCCAAGAGAAAAGACCCCACAGCACTAAGAATGATAATTTAAAAACAATTTTACAACAGTGATGCCATTAGCACAAAAGGGCATTTTGTCCAACCCCACATAAGTACTTGGACTAGCTTTTCTGAACTTAGTACCCTAATTCTGTATACAAACGCAGTAGCTCCATAGGCAAATTGAAAAGCAGAAAACCACAAAAACTAACTTGCAGATAAGAAAAGGAAGGCAATTTAACAGGGTGACTCAGAGCACTTAAGTTTAGTCTTTTGAGATAAAATACTCCTGAAGTAGCCCTCTCCTTTCCTGCACTAAATTTATCAAACAGCGATCTCTGGGATCCCTGAAGATACACTGCTGCTGGAAAAGTTACTTACAAGCAAAACTCCTCTCTGAATAATCAAACAAAAAGTCAATAAACTTGTAACTGTCAGTATGGTTAAATTATTACACACGTGCACTTTTCATGCAAAGCATAAAGGGAGTTGTAAGTCAAGAATGTTGAGAACCACTGCCAACAAGGCAGTCTGAGACTAGCTTCCTTAGACCACCATTAACTCTAGCACATATCCATCTCCCCCCTCCACCACTCACACTCCAACTCAACAGAAATTATCACCCTCTAAACTCATACTGGGGGCTCTACTTTTCCTCAGGTGTTAACTGGCACATACCTCCTGTAAAGTGTTCCTTAACAATGTTACAAATGTTTTGAGTAGTATGATAATACTGATACAACACACAATTTCAGTTGCTATTTATCTCAGGTCTCTTTTCTGCAAGTCACCAACTTTTTCAACTTTAAGCAATGTGATCAAAAGCTGGCCACATGTCAAAAAACAGGGTGCAGAAGCATGGCTAGTAGCCTGAAGATGAAACCCTGTCATTCATTGAGAGAATGCAGAAAACCGCTTACGCTCTATTATGTGAAAGACGATCAGAAAGTGAGACAGCAGCTTGGATGAAACACAAAGGAACTAAAATAGGAGGCAGCAACATGAACTGTTCCAGGGATGCTGAACGTGCCTCCAGTTTATTCTGACACATTTGGCACAACTCTAGTGAGCACAATGGCAACATAAGCTAAAACGCAAGATACCAGGACAATGGGTACATTAAAAATTACATAATAAATGAGTTTTAAATTCATTAGTTATGAAAACTATTAGTTTTTCATTAAAAATACTATCTAGTCCTATTGAAATCCACTAAAAAAAAAAGTTATGTGTTTGCACAGCAAATCCTTCATAAGATGTACTAGTTTACAGAACTGTTGGGGAAAAACTGAATTAAGGTTTTGTATATATCAAATTTTCCTGTAGCGACAACTGGATTTTAACAGTGCTTTTAAAACCACCAGGCAGATTTCCTGTCACAGTATTCACCCCATTCCTCAGCAAGCTGAGGGAGCGTAGACTTCTCCAAACAAAAGCTCAAGCCGACTGACTCGGTAAACACGAGCCTTCAGGCTCTACAGGTCTGAGATTCTGCTTCCGGAAACCAACACCTATACTCTCAGGCATGCACAGATGAAGCAATGAGGGCATACGTCTTTACTGATTCAGAATAATACACATTACTAGGGAGAGGTATGAAAATAATATTATAAACATACCAAAAGCTGTGCTGCATTCCATATTGACAGCTTCTGCTAGTCACAACCTCTTAATAAACACATACACTTAGGCCACAAGCTACCGTTGTGATGAAGGGCAACAGCTGGTTTGTAGATAGCAATTTTAATAAGATCTTCAAGTAGAGCAAAGTTGTTGGCTATGCAAGACGTAGTTTCAAATTAATTTCAGATTATTTCTGAAGTGTTAGTGCACTGGCTTTGGATGACCAAACAGTACACTATCCTACCACCTGCAACAGCTCAAACAAACCCCTAAGAAACTCTCCCTCCTCTACAGTCATTGAGATACTTAAGCTTCACATTTCAGTACTGTTAATTACACAAATGCAAGTCCACCTCCCTTATAAATTTTGGAAATTATTTAAAATCCAGAGATGCTCTCTGACTCACTTCTAAGTATAACCTTAACCCAATTACTTTGCATTCACTAGCGACAAAGGTACACACAGACAAGTATGATATATTATTGTATTTCCTAAAAATGCAAGACAGCTCACATCTCTTTTCACTGAGCAATGGGTTACCTCAGAGTTATTCACAGGACTAAAGTACCTAGTGAATTATGGAGTAACAATCTTGCTTGAGCTGCTGCCATTGCTCATGTACGTGAACTGATCTTTAAAATGAAAGTGATTACCATCTATATCAAAAGATCTTAACAAACACTGAAGCTCAGAATCACCTTGAATAAACCCATTATAAAGAAAATAAGAGTTTAAATACATCGGTTCATTATAGGTGAGTCACTACATCCAGAGTGAGACTCACCAAGAATAACCTCCATTTTTAATTAATGGAAACATCAGATAAAGTTTGTAGTACTCCTGTTACAATATGAATCTAATCCCCTTTTATAAGATTATTACAAGGGAAATACCTACACACGGCTTAAACTTATTTTTTTTCTGTTCAAAACTAAAATCTTCAGCTTCATTTAAACAAAACAACTGTTTCAATACTATAAAGAATTCTCATCTCATTGATAAGCCACTAAGAATCACTAACATATTGGAAATACCTAAAGATTTGAAGTAGTAGGCAATCAAAATGTAATGGAACCGGAATTGGCTTCAACATGCAACAATCCAACACCACACACCGTCTCTCGTGCCCTGAAGGACTGTTATGACAGATGGAGCCCAGAGTCATGGACTAAATAAACTCAACGGACATTTTAGAGGGATGGCCCATAAACAAAGGGAATGATATCTCTGTGTATATATCAAAAGACA
The DNA here is from genome assembly GCF_000690835.1 of Fulmarus glacialis. Lineage (NCBI taxonomy): Eukaryota > Metazoa > Chordata > Aves > Procellariiformes > Procellariidae > Fulmarus > Fulmarus glacialis. Next base: position 10,732 of record NW_009208687.1, read on the forward strand.
GGAAAAGTGGTGGTGATTAATAGGAATGTATTGGAAAGTGTGAGACCTGAGCATGATGTAGATGGTATAGAATAAGGGGTGGATACTGTCCTGGTTTGGGCTGGGATAGAGTTAATTTTCTTCCTAGTAGCTGGTATAGTGCTGTGTTTTGGATTTAGGATGAGAATAATGTTGATAACACACTGACATTTTAGTTGTTGCTAAGTAGTGTTTATGCTAGTCAAGGACTTTTCAGCTTCTCATGCCCTGCCACCTAGAAGCTGGGAGGGGACACAGCCAGGACAGCTCACCCAAACTAGCCAAAGGGATATTCCATACCATATGACGTCATGCTCAGTACAAACACTGGGGGAGTTGGCTGGAGGGCAGCGACCACTGCTTGGGGACTGGATGGGCATTGGTCGGCGGGTGGTGAGCAATTGCATTGTGCATCACTTGTTTTGTATACTCTTATCATTATTATTATTTTCCCTTACTTTTCTGGCCTACTAAACTGTCTTTATCTCAACCCATGAATTTTACTTTTTTTTTCTGGATTCTCTCCCCCATCCCACTGCAGGGGGGAGAGTGAGCGAATGGCTATGTGGTGTTTAGCTGCCTGCTGGGTTAAACCACAACACACAGAAATAATTTATAGTACAGATTGATCTTACCATTTCAACTTACCATTCCATTGGAATTATTTATTCCATTCATATTAATTTTAGTTACAAATCTAACTGTAGGAGGTGCTTCTGGATATTTAGGTCCACACTCTACTTTCAGACTGTATATTCTGTTTTCATAGTTTGTCTAGAAAGCAAAAAGACAGACTAATGCATCTTACCGAAAGCTGAATATTAATTAAAAAAAAACAAAGCAAAGGCAAGAGGAATAAAGATGAAGAGATATGAAATCATTATAAATCTGTTAATATTATGTACCAGTTGATGGTCTTGGATTACTGATTGATATTCCGCTGTTTTGGTTATATTGATTACTTGATGAATATGTATAAATTACACTACTTATTGACTGTACCATACAACAGTTTTAACAGAATACAGTTCTTTTTTTAATTCTCTTTAATTTACTCTTATCCCTCCTACCCACCTGCATTCCCAAAACAACTTTGGCACAGTAGGGTGCTGAGAGAAAAATCTATAATCTTTTACCGCCTTCCCTTGTAAAAAAAAAATCTAACACTGCAAAAAAATTGGAAATGGAGAAAGACAAAGATGCCAATAACCCAACAGTTAAGACACAACCAAGAACAAGATGAAAACAGTATTTGCAAAAAACATATTCTAGAAGTAATTAACACTCCAGAAGATATCTAAAACTTCCATAGCTGCGGATTGCTTGGTTTACTAGAGGATTTATAAACTTTGGACAGTAAAGTGACAGCTAGTTTGCAGCAGACATCACTCCAAAGTGACCATGGAACAGATCATTCTAAGTGGAAATGTATTTTGAGAAAGTCCAATTAGAAATGAATACGGTTCTATCTTTTTTTTAACCTTGTCAAGTAGGCCATGCATAATAAAAAATGTCAGTGGCTCTGCTGGTCGCTGATGTACATGCCTCTGTTCTCCAAAAGAAAAATAAACCCAGTTTCTACACCTGTCTTTCCATTGGCACAACAGATACAGCTAACATGAACTCAAAGCAGTTACATGCCTCTGAACTTCCCAGAAGTACCATCTTTAAGCTGTTCTGCATCAGCCAGCTGTCACTCTCTCCAGGTAGAAGTATCAACCATGCAGTCAAGTTATCAAATGACAGTCCACTCTGTGGTCAATTAAAAGGCAGAGTGGAAATCGGACTACTGAAGGACCCTGACTGTTTCCTATAATTTCAAAAAGCCACAGAGATTGAGCAGCAAGTGTGTCAGAAAGAAACAAGGCGAAGCAGGACATCCTTTGTTAAAAAAACGGTTTTCTATTATTCTTTCCCATTAAAAGCTAAAGGCCCAATAAAAGTAATCTTGTCCTGCTACAGGTAACATAGCTGCTACCACAGGAAGAAAACACAGTAAGAAAAATTCTCATTATTCAGATAAAACAATTTACTTCCCCAGAGAGGGATGCTGTCAGTTATAGTGGAAACAGGCCAAAATGTGTATACACGGCTCACAACTCTGAAAAATCCTAACAGCACTCATTCTCATTCCCTTATTCCTATCCAGGCAGCTTCTCAATTTTGCTCAGTTTTTCAAGTCACTGTTTTACTGCAAGCCAAGCATCCCTGGCTAGCTCCCCCAACAGCCTAAAAAAAACCCCATTTTTTCAGGGTCAGAAAAATGTTTCCTTTAATCCAAAACAAATCTTCCCCTCCCCCTCCATACTGGCTCACCCTTCAAATGAAGCAAGAAAAAAAATTGATAAGCAATTTTTGCACAGCTCTAGAGAAGCCACATATGTGAAGAAATTCATGATGTGGACTGTATTGGCAACTTTCTCTGTGTTCTGCCTAACTGCACATTGTCTACCTAACTCAACCAATTCCAAAAACACTCATCATCTACAAACTCTAAAACTGGATATGCAATTCTTCTCATCAAAGTACCACCACTGGCTTGGGAGCTGGTGGCTTTCACTTTCTACAGTCACCATGTACTGCAAGTCATTCTGTCAGCAAGACTGCATGTCCCTGTAATGGCCTAAAATATTACTTGCATGCACTCTTTCATAAAGAAAATAAAGTAACAGCAATATAAATTGACCAGAATTAAAAGTGCATCCGAGGCTGTTTTTTTTTATTTTTCAAAACATATGGGCTCCTACATAATAATCACTCCCTTCAAAGATGTCTTAGGATTCTACCTCAGGTTGAACCAGAAACCAGTCACAGGCTGTTTGGAGAGTCAGGGAGTCGCTACTTTACTTAGCTCCAATTTGCAAGTTCTTTTCAAAACCCGTAAGATTACAAACTTTCTTCAAAATGTATTCAAACACTGTGATTCCACAGAAGCTTGTATCCAAAGCATACCATCACGACGCTTATATTTTAAATTGGTTCTCTCTCAAATGCATCCAAATCTTAGGAGCTCAGCACAATTATGCAGATGTTCAAAACAGTCTCCTGCAAGTTACAACTAACTCTGACTTCCAAAAGGAGCTTGAATTACACTGAATCTAACTGTTACTCTGGAACACATTATCTTCGCTGAGGCCAATTTCTGATCTCAGTTCTTGTCTTGGATAGTTCTTTCAATAAGCTCTCCAGCACTGAAGGACACACAAGATAGTAACCTCATGTTAGCAGTGAAAGACACATGCTAACTTGGAGCTACTTGAAGTATACTCATTTAAAGTTCTCATTTACACAATGATCTCTTGTATCATATTGTAACTCATGAGAAAGCGTGCACAAAAGTTACACATCAAGCAAAGATGTGTCCACTCGTATCTGATGAGGCTGATACTCAGACACTAGAGATGATTACTTCTTTTGCAGGTTTTATCAGCCTAGATGACATTCTACAGAACTTAAAAGGTCAGAAGGATTTGAACTTTCTGTATGTATTTTATCTTTCTTGAGGTAATTAAAAACTGCTTTGTCTTTAGGCATGATTCAACTGAATTGCATAAACTGCTATACTGAAAGACTGATAAAAGCTGTGAAAGTTGAAAATACATTCTCAGTTTGCTACAGAATTGAAATTACTAGGCACATATGATAAACTGTGGAAAGACAGTTACCCTGTTTACTGTACTATCACTGTACACTTATGCGCAGTAATGATGGAAATACAAACTGAGTATATTCCTAACTCAGTAATAAGGCTCAAATCACAACTGGCTTACACAGACAGCTGCAGAAACATGTACTAGGGGAGGCTAGACTGAAAACACTTACTAACATGCCAGGAAGCGATGAATTCAACATGAATATACAGTGTTTCTACAACTTCATACGTTCAATTTTAACTAATTCCTTTACACCGTAGCAAAGTAATCTTTTTTTTTGCATTTTGTATTACCTACAACCTAAGAAAAACGTTTTAATTCATCACACTTACCCTCGGTGGCCCAATAATCATTCCTGTCCATCTGGTGAGTGTCATATCTTCATCATCTTCAAGGCCCCAGCTTACTGTACCATCACCGACTCCTTTCTGCCCTTCTTCAAGTTCTTCCAACAAGCGAAAATTACGAGGTACTTTAACTAGAGAAAAGGGAAGAATGTTAATTAATACTGCTCACATTAAGGAAAAGGTAAACAATTTCATTGCTTTTATATGTTATGCACTAGCAACTGCTGAATATACTTTCAAAGATAAAAAATATTTCCTGCATGAATTTATTTAGCACTCAAATTGTTTTGAAGCAACTAACCACTTCACTGGAAGCTAGTTACTACCAAGTGATAGCAATACAAACTATAAAAGAGAAAATAAGAGAACTCTCTTTAGTTTGAGATGGCTTAATTCAGGTTCTCCTTCCCAACCACAGTACTGTTTAGAGCCAGTACATTTCAAAATCAATTCACTGTCTGTCAAGTTCTACTCAACTAGAATCCACACAAAATTGATATGGCAAATTTCCTCCAAAAATAATTAAAGAATGTAACTTTTAACACAAATTATCTTAATAAATGTAAACTGTAAGAGAAAGACTGAAACATTTTCACTTGATTTCATTTGATTTAAAAAAAACCCAACACTTTAACAGCTGAAAACAAATTAAAAAAATCAAGTGTTTTTTAATCTAGTGATCATTATTCCCACTTAACAGAGGAAAAAACATAAGAAGCACAGAAACACTGATTAAGTTGTTAAAGAGAGATAATGACATACTCACAACAGAATATGAAGATGTACTGCCTCTAAAGAGAGCCAAGTAATATTCACTTACTGAACTATAATTACTGGATTTTTATTATTATACATGAAAACAGATATTGATAGGTGTTAAACAAGTAGATGTTTAATTGCTTTACATCACAGAAGGTAAAATGGTATTTCAGCACTGATGCAGGGAACAAACCTAATTAACACTTGTGCATGCAATCATGGTATGCTTTTGTGCAAATTTTATTTGACAGTAATGGTGTAGTAGCAATATTACAGTACAATAAGACTTCAATTTTCTTATAGCTGCTTATAGCTATATATTTTTTCTTATAGCTACTTACAGCTATACTGTTTTCCATGATTTTTACTACAGATCCATTCTTGTACTGGAAGAATCCAGGTACTCTGTAGAACTAAAACTTTAAGACTGGGTACATACAGAGTTGTTAGCAAGGAATACATACTATGCAAGTTTGAAAAAGATGGGGGTCAAAGAAAACTGTTTTTCATATCAGTTATTTAGTCACCGGGATTTCAAGTTTTACATCACCCTAGTCTGTATTCCAAGCAGTCTCTATGCAAAAAATTAAGACCAATAGTACACAATATGATTATTTAGTCAATACGTATAGATAAACATACCCTTCCGCAACTGTTCAAATAGCTTATCTTGCATAACTATGGTTTCTCCTAAACTGTATTTAAAACAATTTTTTTTTTTTTTTTTTTTTTAAATAACACAGACTAGGGAGAGGCTCCTAAAAATTGCAGAAACGATTGTCTCCAAGTTCTCCAAATTCCCAGGAAAAAGCACTAAGAGTATAGTATCAGGACAGTGCAAGGAAATTAAATCACTCATGTATGGCCTCACCTTCCTTCCTGCTTTGGTATTACCACACATCTGAGCCTATAATGAGCTACTTTAGCTTGCTAACTGAGCAGAAAATTATACATTTTGGTTAGTCTCCTGACAGCTTAACAAACCAGCCCAGCTCACTGAGAGATCTGACAAGTACCAGCATGAAAGTGCAACCATGGCAGCAAAAACTCAGATAACCTCGATGTAAAAACATGTTTTAATGGAGTTAAACTACTCTGGAAGCTTATTTTCACAGATAAGAGTTACATATGATTACCTGAAAGTACTAGCACAGTACATCAAGGAGCAGATAATTTCTCAATACTTTAGCATAGATCATTTTAAAAGGCTTCTTTGAAATTCATTTGCCTATCCCTCTGGTCCCATCCTGACTTGTTATTAGCATTAGATCTGTACATTTACCTATCTAATTCAGATTAGGGATGAGAACTAACAATCACACTTCTATCACATTATAGAGCACAAGGTTTTTACTTTTACTCCAGATTCATACATGCTCTGGAATGGAGCCAGTAAAAGGTTAATGCTGACCTTTTTAAAAAAAAAAAAAAAAAAAAAAAAAAAGAAATTAAACCAGCAGGATAAACTTCTGTTAAACTTCTTGTTTTGCATCACATGACTGAATAGCTTCTGATTGGCACGTGGAGCCTCAAACAAAAAAAACCACCACAAACAACCCCATCCCCAAAACCCACGTACTTTAGCATCCAATCATTATCTTCTCCAGTGGCTTATATCCACCATTTCTCAGAATTCTTGCTCTGACAGCAGAACTTCGGATTTATAGTTTACCTCTTTAAAAAGCACATAAAAGACGGTAGCAAATAGGCTTTAAGTTTATTTCTGATCACCTGCTATGACCTTTCAGTGCAGCTGAGATGACCGAACTGCTCATTGCCAGGAGAAGAGGTTCCATGCCTTCTCCCAAAACTCTGTTGCTCTTGCACTAGCCAGGCTCCTCCATTAGCCAAACTGGCACATTAATTTAGCAAAAAGCTGTTTTTCCTTTAGGCAAAAATCAAATCCAACCAGTTAATCAACTGAATTGACTCAGGAAGAAAGATCAACAAATGCCAGAGCCGACTGCTGTATCTTTCAGTGCCTTCCTTAGCAAAACCATGGGTGTGGGGATGAGGGAGCTTTTTGTGGCAAAAAGCCATTGGACTGGCCCAGTTGTATCATAAAATTTTACTCAACACACAAACCGTAGGAGATGACAGTTACTCAAAAATAACAACCTCTTATGACTAACTGTCCTGCGTTCATCATATTTTTTCCACTACGTTGTCTGTGCTCACTAGTTCCCCTAACTGCCCAAGGAGAGCAGTGAAGGACTTAGGAAATCTCCAAAACATCTCCAGAAAATAATTTAGATCTGGTCTGAAAAGAGACAAAAACATCTGACAGCAAGTGCCAAGCTCCCCACCCTAACATTCCTATCAGTGCTAGGACTAGGTAGCAAAACACTGCTCTGAAGTTAAAAGTAAGAGTCAAAACACCTAGTGGTTAAAAAACAAACAAACAAACAAACAAAAAAAAACCACCAAAAACCACCCACCACACCACACTATCAAACTGAGATTCTGAGATTCAAACGCATTAAAAAACTCCCAGAAAAAAAGATGTAAGTTCTCAACTAAAACTGAACCAAAGACAGGTTCCCTTTCAGAAAGTTACACAGTCCTACAACATTTAGGTTGGCGTCACCAGAAATGATTGTATAAATTAAGATAAAACTACTATTTCATAAGAGCACTTCTATATTTAAGGTACTTAGTTGACTTCCGCAAACATACTCTATTCCTTTATTTCTGAGTTCATAGGAAATGCACAAGATCTTTCTTTTTATGCAATCCTGTATTTAAGATTTGGACAACAACCTCTCCCACCCTATTTCCAAAGAGATACCCTGATTTGTCAACTGACATCAGAGGGGCAGAGCAACAAGCTGTGCACATCTTAATTATGAATGTCTACCAGAGCTTTTTGCAGCAAAGGATTACCAGGTCACTATTGCCTAGCTTGCAAATAAAAACCCCACTAAACTGCTTCTATGTCCCTGGCATATACGATTAATGTCTTCTCCTCAAGACTTCAAACTTCAATTGAAGTCACTCCTGAAAGTTTTATTAGAAAACCATTGTTGATAGATTTCTGACAAGTGACATGGAATACTTTAAAAGTTAACACAGTGGATAAAAAAAACCCCTTACCTTTCTAATTACAGTCTTAGAAACTACCAGCAAAATGAACTGGAATTAAATGCTGATGCTGTCCTGAGCGCCTGCTCAGGCACACTATTGCACTCTACATGTTTGCTTTGTCATGCTATAACCTTTACATTATACAAATCTACCTGGCTTGAAGAACAGAATAGGTGTACAAGATTGCGCCTTCTTTCCAGTAAAACAACAGCAAGAACTTCTATCTAGAAGATCAGGTAATGATGGTCTGGATCTTTTGGAAATTAAGTTTGCTCCTAGTATAAAGTAAAAAATTCTCATTCTTCTCACTATTTCATGTATCCCAGAGGGCACAATCTAAATTTTATGTTAATGGTGCATACACAACTTGCAGTTTTGTTTCTAATCCAGACAATACAATTCATTAAATATTTGCTAAAAACTTTGAAATATTCCTTGATGGAATCTGCGTAAGAATCAGCATTTCAGTTACAGAATTTGGACAATGAAACAACATCCTTCTGTTCTAGTTTGCAGCTCATCAGCAATAGGAAATTACAGAAACCACCCCATTTTTCAGCTGACTACCAGACCTCAGGTGTATCTTCTGAAACAAGTAGTGGCAATTGAAGAGAGAAATGTCTCTAGCCTTTCACTACCATGGGCCTGCCAAATATTGTTCTCCCCAATTCCACTTGCAGATGGGACCACTAACCGGCTTCAGACAAGTGCAGACAGGTTGCTTTTACTCCCTGTAACAGGCATCCCTCAGCTAAACCCTCTCACTTCCAAGTGAAGGGGATTAAAGCAGTCATGCGATTTTATCACTAGCAGAGCTGTAGGAGTGGTAAGCTCCACTTCGTAGGCTGTGATTAATGGCTAGGTAGAGCACTGCATGCAGCACAGCTATTTGCAGTGATGGACTAAGGCTCTCCATGATGAACCCAGCTGTACTTTCACAAGATCAAAACACAAAACAAAAGCAACCTCCCCCTCAACCTCCTTTCGGTTTATCTGCAAAACTTAACCTCACTATGGATTTTACTGACAAATACCTCCTGACCCCCCCAAAACCGTACACAGGAACTGTCAAACAGTATTTACCAAGTTTTCACAAAGAGTTGAAGTAAACATATTTCACTTAAACAAACAAACAACACCCACTTATGGTTACATATACCAATAGTTTTTAATTTAGAAGTTTAATCATTGAGCTGGACTACAGAAACTGGTACCTATTAGAAATCTGTGAAAATAACAGTAAATGTAATACCTTGGAACAATGAGAAAAGAATAAAAGCAGAATCAGTAAACAAAGACTTAAATTAAGCAGGAGGATCTATTTTCATACATATGGAGCTACTTCAGACATTACATTCTAAACCACCAAATTAATAGAAGCAAGAAGTACACTGTCCCACAGGACAAGTTAGAAAAGAAGGTACAGGTATGCTTAATCTGCATAACCTGAAAAAACACCCGGGAAAAAAAAAGGAATCTTCAGTATCCTTTAGCAGGTCCAACAACTTTCACTGGAGCAATGAAGGGGAATTGCCTGGATGGACCTGCTCTTGCTAGTATGTCAAGACACAGTTCCACAGTTGGTAATGCCAGATCACCCACTAGTACAGAGATTTAATCCACATCAAGACAGAACACACAATTGCACTTATGTCAAATTTGACAGAGCCACTGGCTACACTAAATCACATTTTTAAACAATTCACATGGACATACTCCTTTAAATACATTTGGGAGTCCAAGCTCCCTGCATATCAAATGATTCTTTGTGATGTAACAGGCAAGGGTGGGGTAACCTACACTCCACTCTTCTCCCTGCCACTTATAAAAGGGAGCCATAACACTAATTTTTCATAGATTGGCTCAGAGCCTAAAGTGTGAGGTTTTCTGTTATATGCAAAACTATTTTTTTTACAATAACTGTCTATTACAATATCCATACCAACATTCAGTTACTCTTAAAATCTTCCTTAGCTCTTGGTTTTAATCACTCCTGAAAGTTACATCCATACCAGGAGCCTTTTACCATAGTTATACCAGCATGGCTCATACTGCCAGCACACTCCCCAACACAGCTATAAAAATAAATCTTAATATGGACCCAAGAGTAAGTTATATCAGTAAATTATACATTAACACAGCTAGGATACTGTCAGGGATGCTATTCTTCCTGATTGAGACAGCTATGTCAGGAAAAGTCTGTAGTATAAACAATTTTGAATGTATGAGTTATCTTTTGCCCACTGACTTCCAGCTAACGGAAACTGAAAAAATATGTATAGCTTGGTAACAAAAAGAAAAACTCTCAAACCCCATTTAACAGCTTCAGGCTGGCAGAAAAATTTTTTAAGTATTTTTAAAGTATTTTTTAATGACAGGGAAGGGGGGAGGGATGTCAGCCTTGCAAATTCTAAGCTATAATACAATTTCTCCTGGGGCAGGGAGGGGAAGAAATAAAAAATTCCAAAGAGAAACACATAGGTTCCTTTCAGCCTGAACAATTCAGAAGTCATCTTGCTCTGGACAAAATAAAGCAAAAAACTGCAATACTGTACTAACAACAACAACACATCACACACCCACAAAAAGAACATAAAACAACCAAAGCCTTAAATAGGCTCTGAAATGGGCAATACACAAAAAAGAGAGAAAAGAGGGCTAGGCTGTGTGAAATGCTAACATATTCTGTTCTGGCTGCAAAAAATATTCCTATGAAATTAAATTTTTGGAAGACACTCTTCTCTAAAAAAACTATTTTTTTTAAAAACATGATCTATATTTTTGTCTGCCAGTTACCCTGCTCACATCAGATACTCTTTTGCCTAGTAAAAATTCTGTGAATACACACAAAAAAAATGGCTGACTTACTATCAGGACCCTACTCTCAAGGAGTATTACCAGGTTTACTTTAATTACATTGTAATTACCTAAGGTTGATGACAGTAACCTGGCTCCAAAACCCAAAAGTATTTCTAGTAACCTGCCTATTAACCAAGTTGGACATGGGAATTTTGCCTACAAAAGAACTCCACCGCTACCACTAGTAGCGGAATGCAGCAATTCAACAGTGAGCTTTTTTTTTGTTTTAAATCAAGAATGTTACTACACATACAGTAAAAGCACTGTTTCCAATAACCAAGGAAACAACGTGATTCTTGTTCAAGGCAAATAAACATTTTCAGTGAAAAGCAATACATTTTTTTCCAGTAACTACTAAAGTATCCAGTTCCTGCTGCAGAACTCAATCTGTGAATCAACCCAACCATGCGCTACCAAACGTACAGTGAGCCTGCACTGAGAAAACTGCACCTTCACTAAATGGGTTTGATACATCTTGATATTTCTGTTAATTGAAACTTCTGCTTTCTTAGAATTACAGGTACATCCCACTTCTTTGAACTGCTTTCCAACCAAGTTTTGATACACTTAAGTAAAATTCAAATTCTTAATTCTATCTATCAGTAGTATTCGTAAAGCTAGATTTACTATACACTATCTTTCTTTACTTTCCTTCAGCAAGTATGTCCCAAAGCAATGAAATTCGGGCAATAGAATACTCTGCATTAACAGTTTTGAGTTTAAATTGGGGAAGTAGTATGTTAACTTAAATGGTGGAATGAAGGTATTTAGCAGCAATATGTGGCCCATACACATTGATCAGGATGGTGAATAAGGTACTAAGCAATTCTAGCATATGTGGATGAAACATCCATATAATGCAAATATAATATTTTCCACAGGAACATCCAGTCATCACTGATTTTGTCACATAAAACCAAATAGATACATTTCTATCAATTGCAACAGAATACTGAAGGACTTTACTAAAGCTGCTCAGTACAGGTAGATGACATAAAAAGACAACAGGTAACAGAGACCCCAGAGCACACTCTGCTTCCAAAATTAATCATGGGCAACCCCTCAAAAACAACAGTGATCTTGAATGCTTTCTTCTCCATTTTGCTAGTGTCTAAAGTATGCATTGTGTCAGATCAATTGAACACCGTCTCGTCATTACTGTCCGCAACTGGCAAAGCTGTAAGCAACAGCAGTTTAGATCTGCAGACTGATGAAGACTAACATAACTAAGCTTAGTTCCACATAACTGGAAAATTTCTAGGAATAGAAGTTCAAGGAGAAAAACAAGTCTGACATAATCAGGTAAAAATCCATTTCCACGTAAAATGAAATTATTCATCCCAAAAGAAACAAATAAACAAAACAAGACTACTAACTTTAGGAATTAATAAGAAAAGAGATTAATAGCTCAAGTAAATAGATGTACATCAGTGAACACGTACAGAGCAAATGACCATTTATTCAATGTGTTCAATGTTTATCATCATTTAGAGCCAGTTTTGCTACAATCCTAAACATCAGAAAACTGCCATCTCGCAAGAATTAAAGAATTCACCTGTACTCAACAGAGCTGATAAGAACTGAATGGGCTACTCTGCTTCTTTGCAGGACTACAATTTTTTTTATATATATATATATTTATACATGTATTTATAAAATACATTATACATTTGACTACGTAGGAGCTCTGTAACTGGTTAACTTCTTTTGCCTTTTACAATATTTAAAATAAAAAAAAAATTTGAAAGCACACAGGTTGGAAGACTTCAAGGATGAGGTGCAATTCTAGGAACTACACTGAAGTTAAAGTATGCATTTCATCCATTTTCGGGTTTTGGTTTTTTTTTTTTCTTATGGAGATAAGTCACTTGCCAAGGAACATTTCCAAGCAGGAGCCAAGAAACAGTCACAGCAGTGTAAAAGTTATGAACCTTCTTCGTAAAACCTACTTTTTGGTTAAAGCTAACTACAGTAATATTCCTTTTCAGAATTACATCAGTGATAATTTCTATTTATTTCCCATAACTGAAATCTTACATTTGGTATCTTAACAGACACAGTTCAGAACCGAAGTTAGGCTGCATGAAAACAACTTCCATAGGAATTTCCTTTATATATGAGTCTAGCCACAGCCATAAACATTCGGTATATAGTTTATATTAAGAAGGCAACCAATGAGAAACTATGTTAATACAGCAGAAGCCTCAGTCATTTATTGCAATGCAGCATGCACATTTTGGCTGAGGGGAAAAGGTCTGGAGGGGTGTAGGGGTATTTATATCTTTAGGGTAGGGCACAAGCACTAGTGTTTAAAAAAAACAGTAATTCCATTGAAGACAGAACATAGATTTACAGAAGCAGATTTTTCCCCCCTTACTTTCAATTTCATTATGCATATTCATAACATTAAGACACTGTCAGTTATCTACTAGCAATAATAATTGAAAATTATAAATTCTAAACAGAATGATATTTGCATGTTGACCTGTTTTTTCAGTAGTAGTTCTAGTTGCACTGTGTTAAAATTTGCATTTAATACAACTTAAGCTGTTCCATCTCATATTTGGGTTCAGCTGCCAAATACAGTACAAGAAGTCTTCAAAGGAAAGCAGAACTTACTTTATAGTTGCACATTTAGGGGCAGGCAGATAACTAACTCGGAAAGGAAAGGCTGCACAAGTATGGTCCACTACCTGTCAGCTCCCACTTTCAAGGCTGAGCCCACCTCAGAAGCATTTGGTGGTATCCAATTCTCTCATATACCTTTCACATATATCTTACCAGCTGCACTCACAAAATAGAGAACGTAGTATATAGTGATGGACAGCCTCACAAGGAAGGAGAGGTGGTATAACCAGTTTGGCTTACAAGGCCCCAGCTTACATTTAATTACAAAAAAAAAAAAAAAAAAAATTTAGACACCAGAAAATCACAATAAAACTTTCAATATATGAACAATATTAAAGTTTATTTAGTTTGGGGGGTGGGAAGGGAAGAAATTGATTTCTGTACATCTAGGCATTACTAGTTGGGATGTCATAAACACATATCTTATTTTCGAACACAGGTTAAACCACAAATCTTGATGCTGGAGTAAGAGATCTCAGCATATCAAAACTGCAAAAGCGATATCAGTTTATTCAATGTGTTTCAGGTGCTGTTGGTTTCACAGTAAGAATGATGAAACCTCGCACTTGACTTCTCCAGCAGAGTGAGCATTCCAAATGTGTAACTTCATAGGAAAAAGACTGTGCATTTTTAGGTTTTATTAATTATGTTTTTAAGGGTGAGAAATTACTAGCAGAACAAATGGCTCCACTATCAAGGTATCTTCACCTATGAAGTCTTCCCTTCTTTTCTCTTATCCTGCCTCTTAGGTAACCAGAAGGAAGTGAGCTAACTCCTAGTAATTTCGAGTTCTACCAATTCTGTTCCATAATTCATCAGATTATTTACTGAAGGCAGCCTTGTGGACAGGACTCTTCCTGTGATGGTCAACATCCTCCAGGAAAATATTCTGTTTAGTTTTTATTCACTTCTAACCATGCTCATCGCCACTCCTCTCTCCCCTCCTTCCCTGCTCTCCGCTGTCACCCCTTTCCCCTTACTCACCTTTCTCAGAAGAGCAGCAGACAGGGAGACATGGCTGCCATTAACTACCTGATCCATCAGAGCTGCTCCACCCTCTGACCAGCATCCATGGAGAAGCCATTTCTCACAAATCGCAGCAAGTTTTTTCCATTCTGCACCATCTCTCCTTACCAAGATTCATGCCTCACTGAAAACCTCCATTCCAACTTCCAAGTGCCCTCTTCATTCTCCTGATTTTTTATGTAGCAACAATACCCTAAACGTCCTAAAGTTGTACAAGGTACAACAGTAAACAAGCCTAAGAGCCATCATATGTATGTCAGTTACCAGAAGCACACAGAGTAGGTAAGACTGGATACGTGCACACACAGAATATAGTCCAGATCTGAGAGACTCCAGCTGGACTCAACCTTGTTAGCAAGGATGCAACAACAGTTACAGTTTGTTTCAGTCTATCTTTGCATTTTCATGCAAATACAATCACCTTGAGTACAGTTGCTGGCAAGGAATTACTAATGGTGCTCATATAAATTGCACTAATGAAGAAGCTTGCTCCGCTACAGATACAAATGTTGTTAGACTACAAAACAGTGAAGGCATAACCAAGTTCTTAGTAAAAAAACCCAAAAACATTGAAAAGCTCCGACACAGTAAGTTTTAAGTAATTAAAATACCTCATCCAAAAAAAACCCAAAAAATAGTTATCACACCAATAGAAAACTACAGTATAAAACCCACTGAACAAGATTGTAGTCCTCAAAGAAAATTGGTGTAAATTGCTTAAAACTAATTTTACAAATTTGCACCAATATTAATGGCATAAATGTATCAGTCTATATTATATCTAAGTGCAACTTTTTTGTTATAAACAAGACCATTGTTAACTCAGAGTTTAGTTATGTCAAACACTGCATGTCCAGTTGTGCCTAACCATAAAAAAAACAAGCGTACAGGAATTAAATAGTTCAGTCACTAAATAGTTCATCAATTGACATCCCAGCTGTTTTGATGAAGGGTGGAAATGCATAGGCTGGCTACGGTTTAAAAGTTAACTCTTTATAGGCAACCACTGAATGAAACACAGATGAGATATTAAATGGTTCAACTATCTTCCCATATGTTTTAGTATATGAAGTGATAGATTATGAAAAATGACACATCGTGATGCATATCAAATTCAGAATTTTATTACTATTTCAGTTTTGTACAAAACAATGGAAGGCAGGAAGCCAGTAAAGAGCATTTAGAAAAGATACCGTCACTTCAAAAACCACCAGCAATATTAATTGTGATTTAATAGTCTAAGGAATCAAGATTCTATCAGACAAATAAATCTTTCCAATTTCTCTCCTCAGAAGCTAAAAAATCCCCTTGTTTAGTACAAATTAACCTCACTGTTAAAAACAAAGCTATATAAAGGCATGAAAGGCTAAAGGAAAAGTATAACGGCAAATAGGCTCAATTTTTGAAAATTTCATTTTAAACCTGGGATTGTGTTGGCAGAGAGGAAAAAGGATTTCAAATACATACTTTTTAAGCTATCTTTTAAAGTATGATGACATAAAAAAAATTGTTTCAGATAAAGGGACAGGGAAAGTGGGAGACTAGAGGAACCCGGCAAAGGCCAATATCTCTTGTCACGAAACAGCTTTCACAGGGTCTGCTTTAATAGTAAGAATACAATGTGTGACCCAGATAACAAGAGTAGCATCAAGGATTTAGTTTAGCAAAGCTGTAAAGCTGTCTAAAACGGGTTACAAGTCATTGATTAGCAAACAGTTGTTCTAAGACTTGCATGAAGGTCCTTTCCAACATGACTCAGCACCCACCCACAGTCCAAAACATAAAGATCCTTTATCGATGTAAAACAAATAATGTGATCCGTTGTTACTCTTTCAGTTATACTCATAAGCATACACTTACGGATATAATCAGCAAATGTACCCATCACCACATATTTAGTAACAAGAACTGCCATTAAATTATTTTCCTACATTATTTTTGTGACAGTCATATTTCAGCCTGCCATTTTCTATATGCGGTGTCTCAAAAGGCCAAATTATTTAGTATTTACATGATCATATATTTCACTTCAGTGAGATGAAAGAAAGCTTACAATTTCTTCCTTGAAAAAGTTCTAAGTTATATGAATAAAACTGGACACTTCAGTAAGACTATACTGGTATCCTGAGTAAAGGACACTACTGTTACATATATTGGGAAAAATGTTTTTGATTTACTCAAGCAACTCTCAAATGCACTTAACTATCCAGTTATGAATAGTCACAAATGCAATGAAAGGAAGTGATTTTAAATTTCTACTGTTTAAATATGTCTAATGCAAAAATTTTTTAAAAAGGGGACACTGAGTCTATCTAGATGTTAGAAATCATTTTTCTGACAATTTTTTTAACCTAGTTGAAGCTTCTGATCCTTCTGAAATAAAGGATTAATTTAGAGCTCTGAAGTTCTAAGTGTTGAAGGTTCCATTTGTTCCAAAATGCTAACTAGAACTGAATTACAGTCATGTACTTAAAGCACCACACATTTTTGAAAAGGCTGTAAAACAGAAGCTCATGTTATTCAGAACCAGTCTGACAGCTTCACAATCATAAGTTTTTGCACTGATGTACAGATTTTATTCAAAATATTGTTTGAATTATATCTCATTAGTGTCTTCCAAATGACAAATACAAAGAAAAACATTCTTTTGGGCAGGATAGCATATAGCAAAATCCTTCTGAGTACAGCTTAAAGAAAGACTATTTTGAACACTTTCCCAATAGCACCTTCTTGTCTTTCCATAATCTGTGCTGAGGTTCCCACAGGCTAGTTGAGACAGCAAGGCAACAAAACCTAAGTGACATGAGTAACTGAAGCTGATCTAGTACTTTATATAAAGTTTTGGTCAGGATGAAGTACGAGCTATAGTCTAGGAAAAAACATGTAAGAGTAGGGAGGGAGAAACTACAGGGTCTGTCAACAAAATGAGGCTGAACAGTTTCACAGCATGTGTTTAACACTGCCTTTGTTACAGAAAAATCTTCCGTAAAGCAAAACACAAACACTAACAAATATGTATGTAATTCAACTCCACCAACTACCCATAAGACTTGGAAATCTAATGCTCACACATGAGAAGCCTTCTCATCCGTGCTTAGATTTATAGTATGGACCATCTGCCTCCAACTGCTGAAAGGCATATCTTCCTGAAACTGTGTGTGTTGTACCTTCATCCAGGCTAAAATTTTCCAGGATTGTACAGAATGCTTTAGATAATGCTTTAATACTATGCCTGATAACATCCTTGAATTTTAAACAAACTCTTAAACAAATAGAAGATTACAAAGTAGGCCACTTTTTTATCTCAGAAGTAAGGTGTTTAGCCTGTGAGCATACTCTTACACAGCTATTGTGGCAGAAAGACAGAAGTTGGGGCTTGTATTTAAAGAGAGAGTTGTAAAATACCAGCAACAAAGACAGGAAAATGGTATGGGCAAAGCTCTGAGAAGAAATAGAGTATCTTGCCTGTATATGCCACAAAGTTGGAAAGAACTGATGGTCTATATATAGTTTAAAAGTCATTTGTAAGCTAGATTGTTCTCAACCCAGCTGAAGCACATCTAAATTATTTGTGGCTTGCCAAGATGTTTTTAAGCAGGCAGAACAATCGCAGTCGCAATTCCTTGTGCATAGGACAGGATGGAAAAATGCCCCACACAGAGTGTTTGCTGCCTCACAGAATACAGTGTTTTACTTCTTTTGTTTTGTCTGATTACTTGCAGCCTCAAGAAGTCTGTGCTTACAGAGCTAACATTATAAATACACAGAACAAACTTCGAAGACTGTAAAATTCTAAACAGCTTTTAAACTGACTTCTTGGACAGGTTCTGGATAAGTGAACAATGTGATAGAGGCATAATAGAGAAACGGGGAGGCAGCAATACATCCTTGAAGGTAAAACATACTAGGTAAAAAAATAGACAACTATTTCCTCCACACGGAAAAAAAGAGGGAGGAAATGGGCATCCAACAGGTCAGAGGAAAAGAGAAGCCTACGTGTGCCGAGTTTAACACACAAGTTTTCTAGATACAAAGCTTAAATTATACCAACTCCTATATGGAAAAAATAGTCTTTAAAACATTACTTCTACATCCCACTTACGAATACATTCCTTTATTACTCCTCTGAATGGCTCTTAATATCTAGGAGTCTCCACATAGGGTACGATGATCCATCAATCTCTATCCCACTAAGCACAGAACAGACAGACATCAGCTTGATTTGGAATGGAGAAGAGTTGCAAAGGATTTAAGGGAAAGTATTACAAAACCCTCTCTCACGTTATGGAATCTTTTTCAATGGAGGATTTTAGGAAAAAAAAGCTTTAAAGGCAAAACAAAAACAGCAACAAAAACCCCAATCACAGGAAAGATACAGTCAGTCATTGCTTCACAGCTCAGGAGTGGGACTGAATGCACTCAAGACCACTTCCACCCTTCATTTTTAATATCAGCTTCCTTACAACTGCAGTTGTGCACACTTAGAATTGCTTTCACCACCACTAAATGTTTGCAAATAGAAGTAAAAACCAAAGTTAAGAAAACAAGGCACTGACGTTGAGCGTCATGCCATTTCTATTCAAAGAATCAATCACGTATAAATTCAAAGGGAAAGATACTTTTGCATGGGCAACATAAGTCACACAAAGAAGCCAATTCATCCTTAAATACTAGAATATCTGGAAATGAGAAGTATGGATTTTACAGAAAAAAATACTTGTTTGGGATTTAGCTGTGCTCCTTCAAAGACATTAAGCACACTTTCAAAAAAGGTTGCTTGTGACTACATACTAGATGTAAATCTGGAATCTCACATATAATTGCTGACTATAGATCAGTTGATTTTTTTCCCCCTAAGTGCACAGTTTCAGCAAACCAAGGGGAATTTTCATTAACTTAGCCCTATTTCACCCTCCCCCACGCCACTGAAGCCCTCAGTTGAAGAGGAAGGAGACAAAAGCCTTTACCAGCCCACAGTTAGAACACAGTATTAGACACTGCTGCCTTAATTCTCATCTTTTCACATATAAGTTCTAACCACTTAGTGACATGATCACTGCTTTTAGGAAACATTCGCATTTTAGACAGATGTATCTATATCCTATACATGTAAGGTAATCTTAAGTAAAACCCAAATTATGGAAATGCAGAAATTAACTCCTGAATTAACTCCCTTGTATGATGTTATTGATTGTTTTTTTTTTCCTCAAGTTACATAAGAGATTTTAAATTATATGTTTTGGTAAAGTATTTCTTCTAACCTGAAACTATGTTTTATTACATCTTCTGCTCTGTATTTTCAAAGAGATTAATAGAATGAATCTCCAACTAACCAATATGAAATTGGCTGATTATATCAACAATAGCTGTTCTCTTCTTTAAAAAATTGACTTGTTTTTCCCCAGACCTCCAGCAGCACCCACACAAACAACCTGGGTCCACCTTCAAGCAGAAGGAGTTGCAGTATTGGAAGATTAATCAAACTGCAGCTTACGAATGTTCATTTCTAGGGCATCCAATATCTACATGTAAAATTAGTCGATACTGGTGATTTTAGAAAGCAGGTAAGGTACTTACTCGACAACAATATAACGCTGACATACACAGTTTCTTTAGCACACGTTAAAGAACACCAATTTTCAAACTACATTATCTGTTGCTAAAGGCATGTAATTTTTTATGTGATTGTTCAGGGAACTAGTGAGCCCAGGAAAGGAATTTCTGGGATAAAACTAAGACAGTTGACCTGAGTAAAAGTTTTGCTGTTGACTTCCTTGGGGACGGAATTTCATTCCTGGACTTCATGCAACCAAAACATTAATTTTTTCTGAAATAAATAAGGATTAAGTTGAACTTTATAGCAAGAGCAGATTGAATTCACAGAGCTAGGTAGAGTTAAATTTTACGTCTATAACAAATCATTCCCTTCACTCCTCCACAAATGAGTATAACACAGCTTCCTGGCAAGAGCACTTCTTCTGGGTGAAGTCTTAAAAATCTAAATTTCTGCGTACTACGTGGAAAGAACAAAATAAACAAACACTCCCCCCACCCCAGTCTATGCATATACCAATAAAAAGCCCACAGTATTTTCTCCACAGGAATAAGTATTTTGCTTTAGAAGCCCTGACTAATTTTCCCAGCAGTTCTGTTGATGATTCTGTCTGCTCGCTTCATTTTACTAAAACGATTTCACTTCTTGAACAATGCATACATGCACTTAGAGCACTTTACATTGTTTGGAGCAGATGTATAAATAGTTTTCTACATCTCCCACTTTTTTGAACTTTATGTGTGGCTATATTTCTTAGACAAAAATAACTATGTACTGAGTAAGTGCACATAGGAAATTTTAAAGTATCACATGTAAGACTGTGAAGAGCATTTTTAGAAGTAAAACTAAGAAAGTTTAGTAAAAAAAAATTTCTTCTTACAGAGTTGAATGTTCTGTAGGAAGAAAATAGCTTTTTTTACTATAGAAATTTTTAGTAACTGATATTCTACAATAGCCAGACTGAATGGATTGTGATGTCAAACACCAATACTCAATACACATGACGTAAAACTTTACTTCCTCTGCATTACAGGAAATCCCAGGCCAGAGCCAGACATCAGCTGAAGTCTTTGGGAGTTGCTGCATAATAAAACTAATAACAAAATCCTTTTAAACTTAGACACCAGGAAGTCAGTCAGTACATTTTAACAAAATAAAATGCGGTAATCCATAGCCGAGTAAATATTTAAATTTCTCCAATATATCCATTCTAGCTCAGTTTATTATAGGCAATAATGTATCTTTTTTGACTGATCTTTCACAGAGTTGCAAGAGCTGCTCTATGCCCCAATTTGTTGTAACCTTTCCAAATTCCACTCCGTAAATCCCAGATCCCCAAAGTCACACTACCAAGTGGAGAGGACTCTCCTACCCCAAAAAATCTGCCCAAGCTCTCCTCACAGAATCAACAGTAAGGTACCAAGACCAGTTTCAACACACAGAAGTTTCTTCTGTTTTGTTATAGTCTCAATCCCTCAATGATCCAGTGGATTGGGAGCAGAAATAAATTAGTGGCCAACATTCAGCCTAGACTGACCACTGAGGTCAATTCATTCCTCTGTTCTGAGCTCTGTCAATCCCACTTACAAAGTCTCAGGGGTGAGGGAAGGGGAAATGAGGCCCTGAAGACTTCAGCTTTTTGTACTCGGGAAAGGTCTTTTTATATTTCAAGCCTCTCATGAAATGAAACTGAGACAGTATAATTGTGCTTCTTAAACTTCTGCATTTAGGACTTGAAGCAATATTCTTGTCCCTTTCTTTGCCACCACCTTCCACAATATTCTGCCACGCAAATGCTCAACACATGCCATACTGGTCACTGATATGGGATTCCTGGGATGACTTGCAGCTCTTTGCCCTTCCATTTGCCTATAAGAGAGACCGTTTGGCTCCAATGGCTGCCTAGTGAAACAGAGCAAGATACTTCACTCCTCTTCCCTACCATGCTGCAGTCACCACCAAACTGAAGTACCTTTACCCCAAAACACAACACAGGCCTCACTCCTTTTCCCCTGCATCAAGAGGAGAAAGAGACAAACCTTTATTTTAGATACTACTATACTCTACCCGACTTCTACACTCACCAGACAGCACACTGGTACAAATCTTTAGTACAAATCTTTTTCCTCCAGCATTTTTACCAGGCTACTGACATCTCCCTATACGCACACACTCTATCCATTCCTGTCTCTCAGCAGATAAAGCCTTCTCTTCTCCGGCACCCCGCTACGTTCATATAGAAACCGGAGCCCCTTCTCCCATCATTCACGCCTGAGGCCAGGCTCTCACAGGGGCGTCGCTGCCCTGCGGACGGGAGGGATCGTGCCTGCAGCGTAACCTGGCCCGGCGCCCCTGTCGCTCCCTCTTCCCCTGTCAGAAGACACCTCCTCCCCACTCCGGTCGCTCCCCTCAGAGGCAGCTCGCCCCCCAC
>NW_009208688.1:0-11645 GCF_000690835.1 Fulmarus glacialis
TTAATGATTCTATGATTCTATGACATAGAATTTTTATATGTATAATGTAAAAATATATATTAAAATATGCATATAGATAGAGGTTTAGATTGGGTATTAGGAAAAACTTCTTTACTGGAAGAGTGGTCAGGCCTTGGAACAGGCTGCCCAGGGAAGTGGTTGAGTCACCATCCCTGGAAGTATTTAAAAGATGTGTAGATGAGGTGCTTAGGGACATGGTTTAGTGGGCATGGTGGTGTTGAGTTGATGGTTGGACTCGATAATCTTAGAGGTCTTTTCCAACCTAAACAATTCTATGATTTTATGATTCTAAATATAACCTGATTTACCTTTTTATGTTTATAACTCCAATAGATTTTTTTTTTAAGTGTTTATCAAGTTTTCTGAAGAATTGACTGAAAACTGTTAAGCAAACTGTTGCAAAAGTAGAGAATAGTAAGCTGTTTAAAAAACTGGCATCAGTAACATCTCTGATACAGTTGTATTAAAAAGCCAAAACACGATAGCTTGTATGGAGTTATTTGCTCTCATTTGCATTTCCAGGGGCTCTCACATGAAAATTTGCTGAAATACAATGCATAATCAAAATATCATGTTCTTTTTCAATTAATAACGAGAATTACTTTGTATTAAAATTAATTCATTATTTATAAAAGCAGGAGAGAAATACATAGCTAAAATAATCATCATGCAGTATCAAGCATTGTGATGGGATACTGTTTTGCAATCTAAGAGAAAAATCAGCAGTATAGAATACCTGGTGAGATGCTTTCATATGTATGTACATCTTTATGAAAAAACAGTGCACAGCAATAACGACAACCTGTTTTCATTGGCTTAATTGTTCCATTTTCTCATCTTTTTCTGTCCTGAATGGTAAGACATGAGAGGGATGCAAGTGGGATTTTTCCTTCCCTTTCCTACCATTTATGTTCACAGCTTTAATAAAGACTTCTAGTGGCAAGTCTTCTGTTTTTGAGAAGAATTGAGAAATTATTCTAGCGGCTGTCACATTGTATTTCTACTGCTTTTCCCTCCCACTGAAGCCTTACATGTAACAAATCTTAGAGATGATACTCCAGAGACAAGTGTAGCACCTAGCCCAGCAGGACAGGCAGAACAAGTGCTACTGTCAAATCAACAGATGCATGTGTTGCCCTAAAGAGAAAGCATGCTACTTAAGAGAAATAGATGTAACTGACCAAAATCAGAGGGTTGTGTGCAGTCCTTTTGTTTGATGAATTTAATGTAACTCTGCAAAATCCTATGCCAGTCATATTTAGAAAATCAAGTCCTGAGATTTTTAGAGGGCTAAATCTACTTCCTGAATTAAATGATTGCAAAAGTAATATACAAATAATAGATATAGTCTACCTATTCAAATCAATGCTAACTTCCTACAAGTCTTGAGATTTCTTAATTAGAGATAGAATAGTTGGTATAAAAATTAATTTTGTTTTTCCTTAAAGCTTAGAGCTTTTCTACTACTACCTCAATTTTGAATGTCACAGGGAGTATTCCTTTTTCATATTTAATGCCACATGTAGTAGTGATGAGCTGCTACAGTCATAATTTTAGCCCTATTACAGAAACTCAATTGTTTAAGTAATTCCATTGAAATAAATGGGATCAACCAGGTAAATGATCATGAACATGACTGAAGATCCTACAAACTGTTCTCTTCTGGAATTTCTTTTCACAAAAAATAAAATTATTTTAGGCATGAATTAGATTGTGTGAGACCTTGTATCGGGGAGAGTTTTGTAAGATGGAAAGTAAAGAATGTATAGTATGAAATTAGGACTTAGCGGGGACTAAGGATGGTTACATGCAAAAGGAAGAGGTAATATATTTCTCATTAGTCACATGTAGCTATCAAAGGAAGATCAGATTTGCAACACAGCTAATACCCCCAAAAAATTGTAAAATGAAGGGGAATGGATCTTCTGCATGATGTAAAATTGTGCCACATAGAAATCTGCTGTTTTCTCAATAAAATCCCACATCTTCCTATTTCAGGAAGCTCAGCTCTTTTGACCACATTCAAAGACAAAAAAAAAGTGTAGTATTCATGGCAAAAGTGTGTGCTAGTAATCCATCCTTCAGAGGTAATGGGAAAAACTTTCAATGCTGTGCACAACTTCTAAGAAATTTCTTAATAAACAACTGTTTTTTGTAACTCCTGAGACGCCAGAAGAAAATAATTACGCTCTTGAGCAAAACTATAAAAATTAAAACATCAGGCCGGGTAAGAGAGCCTCCCTATGACTGGATATGCACATTTCAGAAATGCACTTCCAAAGGTCCTCCTAGTAGGGCTCCAAAGAGTTTATTTTCTTGTTTTAAAAAAAAAAAAAAAGCAACCAAAAGTTACAGCTGAAACATTCAAGATCATAAAAAATATACAAGTACTACTTTTAAAAAAAAAAAAAAAAAATTATACAAGACCTAATTTCTACCTGTCCCCTTCAATATGTATCAGCCAATCTGGCAGTATGGTATCACCTGAAGGTTACATGATGAAAATGGTCCATAACAATGCATCACAAGGGGTGTATAGCTTTCAGTATGGCTGTACCTTTGTTACTGTAAACTGCATTATAACTCCATAGACGTCATTAAAGCTGGAACAATTTGCATCATCTAAGTATGTAGATCCAAATGTTGGGAGACCTCAAAGCTTTCTGAATAACCATTAGTCCATTCCACAAGAAAATATAATTGAAAGAAATGGTAAGAGATTCTCATTAACTCTCAGTTAATAGTTATTTCTGCCAAAGAACAAACATATAGTCATATTTTTATATTTGTCTAAACAACAATAGGTGGACTTAAAAATACTCAGAAATTCTGTAAAAATTGGTTGTAGAACATCTCAGAGCTTAAATTAATTCAATCTAGCACTCTGGGTCAAATTCTGCTTTTAAATAACTAAAAGTGCAAATGAAGATAAAAATTCTTTGCTAAGGTATTTCAGCCTTTTGTTATTCTTGGTTTATCAAGAAAATACCAGGGAGGAAAATGAAAAAATACTTTCCTAATTCTTTCTTATTTTTCCTGCCTGCAAACCATATGTCTCTCCACTGAAGTAATGAAAATACACTGTTATAAATGTAGGATGTAATAAGGGTAAAGGAAAAAAAGTTAGACTAATTCCATTTTTTCAGATTTCAGAAGGGCTTAAAACTAAATCCAAAGAAGATTCATATTCTGAGGGAACTGGTTTATTCTACTTTATATTGCAACTCAATTTTTAGAGAATTAAAATTAACTGCAAACATTCCATTGGAATAAAATAAACAGAGAACAGTATGTCTGAATTTAATTTTGATTAAAATAGAAAAAATATTTAAAGAAAAGGAAACAACTTTTTAACTTACCAGCTTGACCAAGTGTATACTCCTGATATCTTGTCCCTATTCTGTTTGTGGCTGTACAATTATACCGCCCAAAATCACTGTCAGATGTGGGAGCAATCTTTAAAATGAATACAGTTTGTAAATATTAGCTTCTAATAAAATATCAAAGTTCTTTAAAAAAATCAGAAACGCAAAAATGTTCTCCTTAACCAACATGCAAATGTGTTCTTACTTCAGCCTATCTAGTATACTCTCCAAATACAGATCTAAATACACCCTTTTTGTGTTAAACTCTTCCTTTGCAAATTCAAATGAGGAAATCAAATAATGGAAAATTGTGACATTGTTCATCTTTACAATTTTAAACAAGAAAAAAATCTAATAAACTTCACATTTTTTTCACAGACGCTATTTGCACAAATGGATATTTTGACTGAAATAAGCAATGAAAGGTCTGAAAATTTCTGATTCTTATAGATGATGTAAGAATAATATTTTACTTTTTATTGTTTGCAGGATTCACAATACACCAGACATCCGGGGGGCGGGGGCGGGGAGGGGGGGAAGAAGATGTAAGGGATGTGGCTCAACTGTAAACTCAGGTGAATAAGGATATAAGACAGAACAGATAATAGATACCACAGGGAGCTAATGCTTTACTGGAATCCAGCTTGCCTGACCAACTGTTCAGGTGACAGAAGAATGAAAGAGCACTCAGAGAACCACAGACCGCAAAGCATATTTTGTGTTGTTAATATTTACTTAAAATATTAAAAAAAAAAAAAAAAAACCAGGCACAAGAGTGTGTCTCTTCAAATATATATCCTCTATACAAGAAATGAGGTTACTTGTTTGGACTTTAGGAAAAAAACAGTTTTTTCCAGTGCATTGTACACCTCCTGCTTGGGATCTGAAATAGGTCACCCACTCTTATTAGCCCTATAGCTTCTCAGTCTTTTTTCCCATAGCAACTGAGAAGCTTATGCTCAGACATAAGGCTGATACTAGATAGAAATGGAGAAAACTAACTTCTTCCACATCTGTGGAGGAAGACAGTATGTCGTCCCTGTAACAGGTGAGACCAGGGCTGGAGACACTGGTTACACTTTGTTGTGATTTGCTATACACTATTGCACTGTTTAGTCAAGTTAATAAAGTAAAGAGATAATTAAGGTCCATTCTTTGTCTTCTGCCTTTCTCAAGCTTTGTTCTTACATGTACCTTTCAGAAACAGAAGGGAGCTTAGTTCTTATTTTTCCAGTGCCTCCATGAGGAAACAGTTGTTATCAAAGCCAATTGCAGTTTATTATCACTTTAACCTTCTGCTTTGTTCTTGACTGAAGCCACACAATTTTTTTTGTATATACCAAGCACCTACCAGGTAGTCACTTTAATTTTTAGTATTAACCTGATGGGTTATTTATTTATTTATTTATTTATGTATTTACTTGCAAGAAACGTGAGTTACATTTTTGTTCACTGCAGATGGAAAACTGAGCACGAGCCATGCAGATGAGGTTTATTTTCTAACTGCTCACAAGAAATGTGGACACAAATAAGTTCATAAATAGTTTGGGTTTTTTTTTAAAAAAAAAAAGAACTTTACTTATCAAATTATAAGTCTTATCCTTAAATGCACTCTATAGTACTTGCAATGATGCCAAACTGAGGAAGAAATTAATTAACGTCACCACGTTGATTTCCATTTTAAGCCTTACCTCTAGAATCAGCTTTCTTCCTGTACTGTAGGTCTTCAGATGTGTTGTATTTTTTACCGGTAAAACTAATTTTCCTCTTCTCCACTGAACTGAGGCAGACGGATTTGCTAGCACTTCACAGCTTATATTGATGGGATTGCCTTCCCAAGAGTAATACATGGTTTGATTTGACACAAATGTTGGAGCATCTGGAAAAAGGAAGTAATACACAAATATATTAACTGTTTTAGTAAAACAAGCCGTATACCCCTATCCAAGCATTCATGTTCACATAGAAATGTCAATTGATTGCTGTATCAATTTATTATGGACCATGAAAAGATCAGTGTTCAACCTTGAGTTTCTTGAGCCTTTATTTTGGTAGCTTTCTCCTCTCCTGAAACTGTTTCAGCTGAAATTCTCAGGAAGAGAATACATGCTAATTATATTTAGCATTAGGCAACATCAGGCGTTATCTCAGAAATGACAAAGAACATTTCTTCCTGAGGATGAGAAATTCTTCAGCCAGACCCTTGTATGACAAAGGGAGGTGACGTACGAAACTTATATACATAATCTGTTCATTTGCGATTTTATAGTGTCTTCTTTTGCTATGGAGAAATTATATTCACTCTCCAAATTTTCATAGATGTGTAAGAGCTTCACCATTTCTCACTGGAACTATCTTACACTTTATGAAATCTTTCTAAAGAGAGATGTTTAGCTGTGTGAGTAAAGCTAGAAGAAAAAAATAATAGAATACCTAAAATGTTGCAAAGTATTCTACCTATGTCAGAAAAAATATTGTGTGTATCAGTACACTGTTTAGGATAATCTTTATACCAGTTCCTTATGAAATCATCAAGCTACAGACAAGCAAAAAGATGGTGCGTCTTCCTTACAAACCTGCCTATAAATGGCTATGTTAAACATATAGCCAAACACTGAGTCTGATACTGAGGAAATTGCTGGTTTGCAAACTAACTATGCTTTTCGGATCACAATGCCAACAGTAACAAGAATTACCTGTTCTTCTCAGTGTTTCCCTGGATAGCAGGAACAGTTTAATGGTCTCTAGAAAATGAGAGGGAGTAGCTCTAAAAAAATACTTATAGCTTGGGTAAATCATATTTTTTGTCCATCAAATATTTATTTGTAATATTTTTTTTTTATTTTAATCCCACTCTTATTGTATTTTAAGAGTATTAAGAAAATATTCTTTATAACACTGAAAGTCAAGGAAACTCTCTAGCACTTTAATTCCAAAAGAGAATTACCAATTATAGCTGGTGTTATTTTAATATTTAAAATATATATGTATATATTTTTATTTTGGTAAGTATCTCCTAAATGGTTCTAGATATGTCTCTGGAAATTCGATTCTAATCTCACAGAGTTTAACTTTAGGCTAGAAAATTGCTAATAGGTCTTATCAGAGACCAGAACCGAGAACATTTAACTAAGTAGTAAAATTTAGCTTCATGAATTGTTTAAAACTACTTCCTTGTTTCTGAAGTGCACTTTTTCAACTTCTTTCTGTGTTTGCATAACTTTTGGGTGACATTATGCTGCTGCTGCATGCATGCATACAGGCTTTGACCAAAAAGAACTATTATCAGCAGAAGTTTTAAAGCACAGATCAAGGCTGCTACATTGCTCAATGCCAGCAGCATTTTTTTTTAATAACTATTCAGCCCTTATTTTGGTAGGAAAGCAACTGGTGTCATCCAAACAAGTGAAGTATGTCTTCCTATGAATTTATTTACAGGAGCTCATCTTTCTTTTCTGTTTTAATAAGTAATTCTAGTGTTCCTTGATTTTCATAGACCTTTAAAAAACCCCCATATTTCATCATCTAAACATCTTAATGCAAAAATGGACTACCAAAGAGTCTTCAGGATGTGACACCTCACACTGGTGGAGCTCTATGAAGAAAAAAGCAAACTGCATATGCCTGTTTTATGGTTAAGTATGGTCAGAACACCAAGAGTCAGAGCCTCGGCTTTTCCTCTAGAAAAGAAGGTAGTGGTGGGAGCCACTTGAAGGAAAACTGCACAAACTGACTTCTGCCTGGCAGACAGTTTTTGCACATAATGTGTTCAACATATGGATCAGAAATCTCATTAGAGTGTTCATGAGGCACAAAATGTGGTTATTTCACAACAAATTTTAGATAAGCACTGTCTTCCAATGTACAATTTCTCAGAATAAGTTCACTCCATTAATGAACACTGGCATGAATGTGGAAGAAAGAAAGATGTTCTGTCCGAACTTGACTAACTGTCCCTCCTAGATAACATCATGTGGCTCTCTGTTGATTTAAAAACAAGTGGCAAACTCATATCCTATTTAAAAAGTCTTACAAGTGAAAAAGTAGTATAAACTTCTATACTGCAGGTACAAGCATTTAGGAGAATACGGACTTTCAGTTCAGACAGCTCTCTCTTCTAAAGGTAGATTTTGGATGCCTATAGTATCTGTTTATTTATATTTTAAAATAATAGGTGAATTATGGACTGCCATTTATACATGACTACAGACAGTAACAGTTTTAACATCATAAAACACAAATAAGACTAAAAGTCCATCAAATAAAGATATATCCCAAAATCAACAACTCCCAAATGTAAAACGTTCCTAAACAAAAAGAGCTTCACATTTTCCTTCTCAAAAAGTCTGGGTAAAAAGGCTTTGCAGCCATTTCTCTAATAGTCAAAAGCTCCAATATAGCAAAAAGAAGGGGACACAGGATGACTGTGCTAATGGCTTGATTCAGACAAATTATCTTAAGTCAGATGATTTTTGATTTCCTAGTCAGGAACAGATTAAGATACCTGGAGAAATGTTTCACACAAAGAAAATAACTCTGGAAATCATTTTTTACAGTACAATTTCATTTTTTACAGTACAATTAAAAGTTATATTACATTTCTTATAAAATAAAAAAAATGAGTTGGAAGGGAATAACTGGTTTATATGGAGATTTTGGGTTTTATTGTATGGTCTTCATCACTAACTGTAGTATATTATGCTTAAATGGTTACAGAATTAGTATTTATCAAACAGAAACACACAATATGTTTAATATAAAATAGAGCATGAAAAAATAACAAACCTTAAAGCCAAGGCTTTAAAAATATAAGGTTGACTATTTCATATGTCTACAAAATCTGATCCTTCCAGTTTTCTAGCATAACTAAGAAACAAATTAAGTTAATAAACAGAACATTTATCAAGAAATTCTATCAACTGAAAATTAGGTATAACCAAGTGGAAATGAGAAGGTGGACCTTCTTATATGTTAACATATGTTAAGGATACTTAAATGCAACATATGTACTGTATAAAAAGAAAAAAGCTTCCATGCAGATCAGTGAGAAAGTTAAAACCATTAAAAAATAAAAATATGCTCTTTTTAGCTTCTATGTAACTCAGAATTAACTTACACCTGACAAAAAATAAATTCAGAGTGTAAATGAACTGTTCTTTTTAATCTTTTGTACATAAAGTACTACTGGTTAAGAAATAGCTAAATACAGAACTACGAGCTTGAATACACTCCACTTTTAAAAAAGGAACCCTGATGGTATTTATTATATCTGAACCTTATGGCTCTTTACCGGAAAAAAAAAAACAACCCACCCACAAAACTGCAGAAAAGTACAAAAGCTACTGTTCATATTAGTTAGTATAGGCACAAAATAACTCATAGAATCATAGAATGATTTGGGTTGGAAGGGACCTTTAAAGATCCCCTAGTCCAGCCCCCTGCCATGGGTAGGGACATCTTCAACTAGATCAGGTTGCTCAGAGCCCCATCCAACCTGACCTTGAACACTCAGGGATGGGGCATTCACAACTTCTGTGGGCAACCTGTTCCAGTGTCTCACTACCCTCATTGCAAAAAATCTATTCCTTATATCTAATCTGAAATGGCCCTCTTTTAGTTTAAAACCATTGCCCCTTAGAATCATAGAATCATGGAATCGTTAAGGTTGGAAAAGACCTCTAAGATCATCGAGTCCAACTGTCAACCCAACACCACCATGCCCACTAAACCATGTCCCTAAGTGCCTCATCTACACGTCTTTTAAATACTTCCAGGGATGGTGACTCTACCACTTCCCTGGGCAGCCCTTATCACTTTAGGCCCTGCTAAAAGGTCTCTCTCCATCTTTCTTATAAGCCCCCTCTACATATTGAAAGGTTGCAATAAAGTGTCCCTGGAGCCTTCTCTTCTCCAGGTTGAACAACCCCAACCCTCTCAGCCCTTCTTCATAGGAGGGGTGTTCTACCCCTCTGTTCATTTTTGTGGCCCTCCTCTGGACCCGCTCTAACAGGTCCATGTTTGTCTTGTGCTGGGGACCCCAGAGCTGGACGCAGTACTCCAGGTGGGGTCTCCCAGAAGGTGAGTAGAGGGGGAGAATCACCTCCCTCAACCTGCTGTCCATGCTTCTTTTTATGCAGCCCAGGATATGGTAAAGTTCATAAGTACTGTTATAAACTTGAACGGTGAAAGATGGAGTATTATTTTTGAGAGATGAGGCAACCCAAATGAAAAAGAAGGAATAAAGACTATGTCACAAAGGTACAAGACTAAACAAAACTATTCTATGTGAGTGGGATTCTATACACAATTATAACTTTAGAATGGCATTTTAGAATAGTTAATATTATGGCACCAGCATTAGCTAAACTCAAGCTGTTTATTTTCCCAAACGAGAAAGAAACTGACAGGTAAGCACTCCAACTAGGAGAAGTGGTTCTGGATAACCTGCATAAGAAGACTATGTAAAAGAAGCAAACTCTGACCTGAAAACTGTCTCTAGCATTTAGATATCCTTACTAGGTATAATGTCCGAGAACAGTGAATCAAGAACAGACTAATACATGATCTGTCTCATCCAGAAGGTAATTCAATTAACAACTTCAAAGATCCAGCTCTGGTGTATGTTCGGCGTTATACACAAAATTGGATATGGGAAATTACCTGTTTCAGCACATGTGTCCAGATAGCTATAATAGCAAACTAGTGTACAGAATCAGATTTGCACTTCTTAATTTAAGAACATAGGTTTTCAAACTTCTGGCTATTTGTTCCTCAAATAATTTGTTTTCCTGGATCATACAATGAAAATATATGATAGATTGTCAGGTCTAAGATGCTGGGATGTTTCCTGTAGTATATTATTGGAAGCCTCTCTTTGATGGTTATTACTGGCATAAGTTTCCCATCATCAAGGACTTTAATAAACCACATCGTCTAGCTAATCTAGTACTTCCCTTGCCATCCATCCTGTAAAAGTACCTTAATTTTTTGTAACTGTGTCACAATTTGGTTAACAGCCTTCTATCTTTCTCTTGTATTTTCTCCTGCATAACTGTTTCACAATAGTTAATATTTTGGAATGAATAGCTTTTCCTTGGGGATAAAGTAGAAGAACCTCCCCAGACGGGTGCAGTACTGTCACATATTCCTTGTAACAAGAAATAATATTAGAGAGATTTAACAAATGAGGCCAGGTGATTAGATTTTAATATATAATCATCTTAAATGGAAGATAGGAACTACAGAGCTTCAGGTTTACTAACTTTCACAATTTTACTGCTACTATCATGATCATGTGGCTGCAAGGAAAAATGTGCAGGATCTGCATGTTAAGTTTCCAAATAGAAAAGGAAACAAAACTTAACATACACTAGGTTTTAAGTTGCCATGATTATTAGCTAGAATCAGAGGTTTTTTTCAGAATCCAGCTCATAATTTCAAAAGTTTGAGATCAGCAGTTTTGCAGAGGTACATGTTTCTTTCACAGCAAGAGACAGTAAACACCTCTCTCAGTAATGTTTCCTTTCCCCCTCCCCATTGCCTTGGTTCCTCTCAAAATGCACTACAATAAAATATTGATGTTCAATAGTAGGACACACTATCTACTAATCATACAGTTTATGCAAGAGTAAGAGTCCCCTCTTACTGGCAAGTAGTACTAGTCCCTGATAACCTTCACTATGATATTATTTTTAATATCCAAACACCACACTAATTTCTCCATTTCCATAAACACAGAAAAAAATTAGTTATCATGAAGATAAGGTATCTTTCTGCTAGATGCAAAGTATGTTGTTGATAATGGCACCTTCAACCTTAACAAACGATGGGCAACGATTGCATGCATAGTTTTGGTGCTTGGTGCTGCCAGAGTCACAGATATTCAATGCATCTATTTTTCTTTGAATTCTACTTGACATTAAGGAATTGTATTTGGTTGATCACTTAAAAAAAAAAAAAAAAAAAAACAACACCAAAAACAAAACCAAAAACAAAACCACAAAACAAAACACACAAAAACCCCAAGAAACACTGGCCATCAGAACTAGGACAGGAAGACTCCCCCTATAGATCCCTCACACAAGCAGTAATTTTTATTTTAGTAATAAAATGATCAGGTGTTGCCAGTTACTGACACATTATTTTTGGATGGTAGCAGTTTGTATCAAAATTTCAATTGTTACATGTATTCCAGAACAGAATTAACTGGAATAGTTTAGGATGGCCAGACTTCATATATTATCATATATTATATATAAT
>NW_009208689.1:0-250 GCF_000690835.1 Fulmarus glacialis
TCCCCTCATCCAGATCGTTGATAAAGGTAAGTAAACAGAACCAGCCCTGGGGAACACCGCTCTTGACCGGCCGCCAACTGGATTTAACTCCATTGACCACAACTTTCTGGGCCCGGCCATCCAGCCAGTTTTTTACCCAGCAAAGAGTGTACTGTGAGCCACCAACTTCTCTAGGAGAATGCCGTGGGAGACAGTATCAAAGGCTTTACTGAAGTCCAGGTAGACCACATCTACAGCCTTTCCCTCATCC
>NW_009208689.1:515-14547 GCF_000690835.1 Fulmarus glacialis
GTTAACCAGGACTGCTGGTAAATGATGGAGAGTGGCTTGTAG
Organism: Fulmarus glacialis; assembly: GCF_000690835.1. Lineage (NCBI taxonomy): Eukaryota > Metazoa > Chordata > Aves > Procellariiformes > Procellariidae > Fulmarus > Fulmarus glacialis. The sequence continues at coordinate 558 of NW_009208689.1, forward strand.
TCATTTGTGCTGTTCATGTGTCATCCAAGACGGCACCCATCAGATGCGTGCATACTGCAAACCCCATGAACCGTGCCTATGCTTCTCACAGCCACGTTAGGATGATGGTCCCCTGCCTATGTGGAAAAGTGTGGGGAGCTACTGTCCTTAGAACATTTTTCACAAGTGTCAAGTAGCCCTGCAGTCTCTGGATTCCAGCAAAACCAAGGAAAACTTACTTCTTCCAATGCTCGAAAGCTTCAAGCTGCACAAAAAGTGCTTTATAGGTCTTGGAGCATCAGGAAAAGACTGGAAGAAATTTAGTTCACAGTGTAAAATGACATATCTCTCCATGACTAAATATATTTTTAAAAAAAAAGATAGATCTGGGTCTAAATAATAACAATAGCATTATTGTTTCAAAATGAAAGCACAAGAAAATTGCACAAATAACTTGGGCTCACCTTTGCAAATGTAGAAGGGTTTAAATTCACACAAACAGATTTCCTTGTGTGCCTAGTCTATTTTTGTCTTATTAAATTGTATATTTGTGTGTGTATCTGTATACACATAAAATAAATGCATTTTAATGAAAAGAACTCTTCCATAATTAGAAGTACTGAAGGGGAAGTGAGGTTTCTGTGATAAGCTACAGACTGACTCAACAAGACTTGCTGTGGCCATGGTATCGCTCTATTACTGTGAACTACTTGATTTGTACATGTGAAAAAGCAACTTATCTGAGGTGGCCTGGTCTTTCTACTTCAAAGATATTATTCATCTAAATCCCCATATATATATTTTGAAGTATTCCAGGCCCTGGGTAGGTTTAAACAAGTGATATGGCACACCGATGAACTGAAAGGCAATGCCACTTTTCTTGTAGGTGGTAAATTTGACAGTGACTGTGCCTGAAGACTCAAAGGGCAGTTCAGCAACTGGATGATTATGAAAAATAATAGAACTGGCTTCCAGAGCACTCTCAGTTGTGATTTGAGTTCAACCAAGTGACCAGAAGGAGTTAGATGGCAGTTTAATTTCAGGAGAACAGACGTTCACAGCACAAAACCATCACCAAATCTTACAGCAATGAGATTCATCTGGAAAGGGTGAAGGACTTAATGGATTTGGAACCTGTACTACCTTTAGGACAAGCCAAAAGTGCCCTGAGGAGAAGCTTGAGCTGTCATGGGGGATAGGAGACTTTGATCTCCAGGGCTATATCAATCTTCAATCAGCACTGAATTAACAAGAACAATTCAGAAGCAAAGTGAAGGCTTTTGGGCTCTTATCGCAGCCAGTCCTCTATGACCTTCACAAATAAATCTAGGCTGGGGAAAAAAATGTTGTGTAACAAATGCTGCTGCACAAGGAAAAGTGATGCAATGGCTAAACTTTAGAGGACAGCACAGATCTCTAGATCCTGATGAAAGGGAATCCAATCAAAAATAGCCAGGGGACACCCAATAGAGGAGATGGGCAGCTGATGACCTCAGCAGTTCTTGACAGTAAATGTCATTATTTGCTAACAAAAAAAAACAAAGGTCCCTACTAAGTTTCTTTGGAGTACTTTTGCTTGCACGTTCTCAATCAGCACCGTACTTTCCCTCCATTTACTGCAGCACCGTACTTCCCCTACATTTACTGTGGCCCATAGTAAGGGAAAAGTCAGTACAGCAACGGGGTAACTGGCAGCCGGTACAATCACTGCAGCAGAGAAGGGGTGAGTAGGAAAGAACTCAAACCTGACTCTGGAGGCTGCCCCTCCAAAAGGAGGAGCTTTTTCATTGTTTTAGTAGGAGGTTGTCGCTGCCGTTCAGAAGGAGTGCAGGGCTCTGGTGTAAGCACACAGCACTTTGCCTGGTTTTCATTCCTGTTGTAGAAGTTTAGTTCATGAATGGGCTGGAAATGGTTCCTACATTTGTCTGTAGCATAGACAAATAATCACCATGCACAAAACCCCTTTAATTTGAATGTTTCCATTCAAGCTCTTCTACATAAATAACACAATCTTGGAAGATGTTTACAGATTTTTTTTTTTTTTTTCTATTTTTGCCCACCTTCTATGGCAAGGGCTATTCTGGGATATGAGAGTATCCATCCTACATACTCTAAGACTCTATTAAAAGCTGTTGGTTACCATAATTTTGTCTTTTCTTGAAACAAAGTCTAAATGAAGTTCTGTTGCAGCCATCGTAGGCAGCTGCAATTGCCTCACAGTTTTTTTCTTTTACGGTCAACTTCCCATGCTGCAGTTCCCAGTGTCAAATGCTTTGATCCATCCCAGCTGGCATGAGGCCACATGGGAAGACAGGAATACAGAGCTGCTCGCTCATCTCTGCTACGTCTAGGCTGGTCAGCAATGTGCTATGTAGTTCTGAGGGAAACTGTTCTGTAGTAATCGGAAATAACGTGGCTTCCCCTCAGATGCACATTGATCACATAGGAATCCTGAGTAAGGGCAGGAGCAGGATGAATCCCCTATGACAATTTAGCTGTTCGTGTTCATCCTTTGATTTCTGTAGCTCTGGGAAGTGTTGGTCTTCTTCTGAAGAGCAACGATCCCATCGGATTCAGGCACACCCGCAGTGCCCTACGCAGTGTAGCCGTGACATAGCATTGGGTCCTAGGGACGCAGGGCTCTGCTGTGCTTCACGATCCTGCCTTTTCCAAACTGGGCTGATGGAGAAAAGCTCTATTTTCTCTTCCCTGAAGGATGATAACCTCCAAAGTGGATGCCTCTGGCTCCTCCGAAAATGGAGAGGGAGCCACTGTGTTTGAGCAGTGAAGTGGTCTGTTGTGCTTTTCCTGCTCCACAGAGGGTTTTTTTTCTGGAATGGTGCTGATGTCAGTCCACATCAGACTATTTCAGACTTTCAGCAGACTCAGCCTTGGACATCACTACAGCACTGCATGTGATTCATGACAGCTAACTCTCCTGCACAAACACTATGGCCACAGACTTTAAAAAAAAAAAAGAGAAAAGAAAAAAGGATTATAAAGCATAATAGAGACCCTGGCAGCTGCTACCTAGTGTCAGGGCTGCAGAGACCTTAATCAACCCCTGAGCCTGCTGTGATAAACACTACTACTCCCTAGCTTCACATGATGTATGTCATCATACACGAAATGTTTGAAAACATAAGGTACCAATGTAAATCAGTCCTGCACTGAACATGACCATCTACCTGGTGAAAATTATACTTGAAATAAAACTGATTTCTCCTTACCTGCAAATTGTTTTAAAAAGTGTTGTTAAATGTTTTAGTGATGTTAATAAATGATGCTTAAGGCACTTTGGAGAGATTAACAATCCATGCTGTTATACTAATCATGTACACTTTTAATCTCTTCTACAACAGTACATGAGAAAGCAAAGACAAGTTTCTCATTTGTTGCATCTAGCTTTGTAATATTGTTTGATAAAATGTCGAACACTGAAGAGTCTAATTATTGTTATCGTCAAACAGTTACACATCATGAGTTGGGCTCCCCAATAAGTTATGAGATTATAGCAAGAACAATCAAAGTAAAAGTTTTCTTTTCATTCACTTTCAGCTTTTGAGCATTTATAGGTCAGATTTTTTGGTTTTCTACGTAACCATGAAAACTAAGCCATTTTTGTCATCACTGGATTCCAGGAACTGGAGCTATAACAAAACAAGACAACATTTTGAAACTCACACTGGCAATACTATGCTCTGTTCCTGTGTAGACTGAGTCAAGAGTCAGAACTATTTGAATGAATGAAAGTACTGGTGTATTAACCTATTTGCAGAAGGCCCAGTTTGTTTGCACAACTGTGGATTTAGATGAGGACATTTGAAACAAATCAAGTAAATCAATGAAACGGATGAATAAGAATACATGCAAGATAGTAATTAAGTCAAGCAGAAATAACAAGTTAAGATGGGAAAGCAAACAATCATTTCATTCAATTTGATATTGTAGATAAGACAATACCAATCCAGTATGGTCAATGCCATACTTGTTGGCCCGTGAGGATCAGAATAACACAGCACCTTTCTGAATCACTCCGTGAGTCAGTGTAATCTATTGCATTGTGACAGTCATTGCAGTCTTTAGGAGAACAAAGAAAGAGTTTGCACGGTCACAACCTTCCCGTGTGAGTCTCCAAAAGGTTGACCATAATAGCTATTGCATCGTGACAGTCATTGCAGTCTTTAGAACAAAGAAAGAGTTTGCACGGTCACAACCTTCCCGTGTGAGTCTCCAAAAGGTTGACCATAATAGCTAGTTACCCACTTGCAGTCAGCTACCAAGACTCAGTTGTTTTGCATCAGTGGATCATTTTCCTGCCAAGGAAGCTTATTGTAAGAACCTGCATGCTGAAGAACTTCAGGTTCCCAGGTAGGGTATGGACCTGTTTAATGTGAAGGGTTAAAACTGGACCTTTATCTTACCACTACAGACGTTTTGCTCCATTGGGCATTGAATGAATGTAGACTGGCCATTAAGGCATAACATTATCACCTTCCATGTACATACAAGATATTTAGAGCTGTTTGACTGTACTTGTCAGGATCTGTGAGACAGGCGACAGTGCAGAAAAATCAATTAATCTTATCAAGCTTCTTTAAAAGGTAGTTGTTAACTCCAGGATTCCCCTCTATGTGCAGGTTGGAGGCGGAACAGATCAATTCACTGCCAGTCATCTCAGCTGAATTGGGGTGGGTTGCCATACCAGAGCAGAGTAGAAACTGGTCTTCCAGAACCATAAGAATTTCAGTGCTGTAAGAAAGTTTCCAGTCACAAATCAAGCCAATCTCTTGAACATGACTTTGAACTCAGGGTCTTGGGAACCTTGGAATAGATCCAGACAGAACATTTCACCCAGCTTTTCTCTTTGGTTTTAAGTGGGGGTAACACAAAGAAGAAAAATTAGATCTGTTCCCAAGGAGGATCTTCATCCTTTAGAAAACATTGAAGACTTATAAAATTAACTTTTCTGGATTTGTGGCTTGATTTTGTTTCTCTTTGTGTTTATGTTTTCAGTTGGGGTTTAGTTTAGTTTGGTTTGGTTTGCTTCGTTTTTTTTCCAGTGGGAAATTTGTCAAAACAGTAACTAGAACAGGTTTGACGCTTGATGCAATGACATTTTTTTAAAAAGAAAATATTTTCTCCAAAATTCCCTATCCATCTTTAGTCTACCTCTACTTTAACAACAAAGAAGAAAGTGGGAGATTCTCAGATTTTCATAAAAACAGTTCTTTCACCCATCTGAATCACATCTAAAGTTGAATCACAGCTGTTAGTAGATAATGCATGTTGTGACCCAAGGATCAATGCCACAGCTTTCTATTGATGCAATAGAAATGATGCAAATTTATTTGGAAGTATTCTCTGTCCTCTTGCTCTCAGAAGAGATATTTTGCAATATCTACATGCTGCTATGCTCTGACCACACAACATGTTCATCTTATCCCACTCAGCTGCATTATGTCGGGACAGTATTAAATATTTACCTTCTGCAGCATAATGCAGCACTTAAACGCTAAACTTGCCATTTCTGCCAGACAAACACAAACTATAGCAGGGCTTATAAAGTTGTAAAGTTATAAGTTCCAGATGGTGATGAATAAGTAATGTTGCACCCTGGGCCTAATTGCTCTAAGTTTCTAGATACCTGCAAACCATCAATTATACATTACAAGTGCTGCTCCTTAATTGTTTCTTGCTGGCATTTCAAAAGAAAATGTAGCACAACAATGACACTGTACTTGCAGGGAATGTCTCTTTGAAAACTCTTTCTTTACCATTACTAGATTTTTAAACTGTTTTTTGGCTCTGAATGTAGTTTACAATGCTGGCATTGAAAAAGTTCCCTGAAGAGAAAAAATGGGAGTCCTCACTGCCTGTTTTATGATAAAAATGGGAATTTACTGGCTGCATGACAGTCATTGTGCCTAATATATAATCCAATAAAAGGCTGGGCACTGTGCTTCCCTTATTAGTGATTTTAAAAGGCTGATCCAATTAACTTGGAATTTTACCCTAATTCAGTCCACTGGCAGCAGAAAAAAATGACTACTGAGTATTTCATAGTCCACTGTACCCTTCCAGCTCTGGAGAAAGCATGTTACCAGCCTGGTTGCATGCTCAGCAGGAGTTAGCTGCCCTTCTCTGTCACAAATCAGCAGAGCTGTCTTGCCTGGTGAGCTCAGTTGCATTCCTACCAGCCCTCTCCCATTGCAAATGCACTTCTCCAAAGAGCTGGTGGTGCTTGCAGAAGACCTCCAGTGAGGAGCGCGCACAGTCTGCAGGTCAGACTGACCTCCGACATCCTACCTATCCCACCATGCCTTGCTGCATGTAGGATTGGCTTCCCTTTGTATTGGTATAGGACATCAACACTTGATGGTCATACGCGATAGGCTGCACCCAGGCACCCAAGGCTATGCCTATACCAAATTCAAGGCTACATCTATTTTAGTGAATTGGACAGTACCAAGGACACTGGTTGGGGCCCCACAATTTCAGCCTGTCTACTGATAAACTCTAAGGATGGTCCTGGCCTGGCTTTGCCTCCCCTCAATGAGCACTGTCCCAAACAAACCCTGGGCATGGCTGGGAGTTAGTATGAGCAAGGAACTGCTCCCAACAAGAAGTTTGTATGTGGCCATCCTGCCTTGGAGATTGAGAAGTTTAATAGTTCGGAGAATGGTTGTTGCATGCCAGCTGGCCTCAGGACCAGAGAATAACCCCGGCACTGCTCGGTGCGCAAGCAGAGATGAGGCTTACGGATACGCACGTGCGCTGCGGTCTGCCCTGAGGCCCAGGGAGCCCCGCACTGCCCTGCTTTAGAGTTCACCCAACGCCTGCACCAATCTGCTTGGGGAAAAGGCAAATTTGGATTTGAGCAGGTCTCATACTACCTCCTCAGGAGACACAGCCTTTCTGTGGAATCTGAGTCAGTGAAGTACTCTTGATTCGGGTATTAACATATTATGTGGTCAAAGTTTAATTTTAACTGCAGCAAAGATTGGAAAATGACAAAACAAAACTGTAGTCCGATGAACATAAAAGCTCCTGTCTGCTGACAAAATAAATTCCACAGAATTATTGAAACAGCATATAATCAGAACAAAATATTTCACCTCCTGCTACCTTTGTCTTGCAAGATTTCATGAGAGAAAAAATAAACGCAATTTTAAAAATCACTCTACCAGAATAAAATGCTGTAGTGATTAAGATAATGCAGCTGAAAAATATCTGCAGCCTCGAGCTGGTGACTGATTTGTATGGGTCAATTCAGAGAAAGACTGATTTCTTCTCAGGGAATTCATTGACAAATTGGACCAAGGAAAATACACCCACAGCATTGTCCATGCCTTGGTCCTCACATCAACATACTTGTCACTGTCACAGCTCTTGGATTCCACATACTAACTAGGGAGCAAGTGTTTATTTCATTGATGTTTTCTGTTGTTTGCTGTGCAAGTGAACATCTGCAGTATAAAGGTTTGGGTTTCTGACTGAAGGCAAGCAAATCATTCCCATCAGAATATTAGAATTCCTGAATGTGCACTTATTTTAAAGCTGAATTCCAACGTTAGGACTGACATCCTGCTTGCAGATTGTTTGGTAGTGCTCCAAAACAGCATAGGAGCAGAATAGAAACATTTCCAGGTATTTGTGCAATTAGCTGCAGCTCCTTTAGTGTCTTCCCAGTTAATTTTGGCAGGAGGAACCGTACATTCTTTAGGAAGAAACCTTAATTATTACTTAAGTGTTCCCCTACAAATATATAGCATCTGTCCTGCGTATGTAGGCAGATGCTAAATATTTTTCTGTGTTGCTGAGTTTTCTATTGGGATTTTGCATTTTACTGTGAGTAAACTACTCTCCTCTCCGCTCCTCTCCTCTCTCCCTCTACTCGTACGACAGAGAGCATGCAGTACTCTGCCATTACTATATACCCATGTGAGCTACAAAACTGTTTTTCCACAAGTCCTGCCCACAGGGCAGATAAAACCAGGCACTCTGATTCATTTAATATAAATTTAGACAAGAAGTATATACACAGCTACCTCTAGACTTTTCACCTCACCAAAAGTTTCCCAAATAGACCATCTTAAAGCATGATTCCTCCAATGTATTCTGTCTACTTCAGGATGTCTGCTTCCTGAAAATACGTAGACATCTAAGTGGTAGTCATTTAATTAGTTGAATCTAGGTCCATGTCTCTTATTTATCTTTCTAGTTGATTAGAATAATTTGTATGTGTAGTCTCTGTTTGGCCCCACAGTGAGCACATCTGGTTTGCCCTCTGTGTTGTGCGCAGCAGACTCAAGATTTCACCTATTTCTTATTTTACGTATTTCCTTCCATCCACCTGCTTGGGTTGCTTCTGCATAGGCTGTTTTTTCGTCTGTGAGTACAAGTGCATGCTTTGGTCTTTTTAATCCCTTTCACAAGTGTATGGATCGAACAGTGACTTGACCCTAGTTCTAACCTACCATTGCTAATGGTCAGCGTAGGCTGTTCTGGTGAAAGTTCATCTCTTGGCAATGCAGAAGACACATTGGGCTTCCTCCACCTCTGTTGGAAGATGGATCCCAGCCAGTGACTTTGTCCTCTGTCCACCCATTGTGAATTCAGCTGCATATATATTTTATTTCAGTCTATCATCTTGTCACTTCACAACCTGGTCATTCAAGTGCTGCAGAGCCCAGGTGCCCTGTTTATCAAACAAAAATATTAAAACCAAAACAAAACAAAACAAAATGCTGTGAAAAAAAATTAACATTTGATTTGGAAAAGGTGGCCCATACATATGCAGATATCTACATTTTTGTAGTAGAAAAAGGGATATAGAAGAAGACAATTATTGGGGCTGAAGGAAAATTTTCTCTGCCATTTTAAGTTACTGGAGATAGAAATCAATAGACCCCAACTCTGCTTAGACGCACTATTTTCTATAATTATAGATTTTAGAGTTGGAAGAAGTATATTAGATTTATGTAATCCATCTCCCTGTCATATAACTGCATTGTTCTTTACTGTACATTCTCCACTGCCTTTCCTGATTTAGCTTATAAAATCTGTACAGCTTAAAATAGCAGGTTAGAGACAAGAAGTGAATAGTTAACTTAGACTTATTCTGTCCCCGTACTAAAATACAGTACTAGTGCATTTGTTCTGTAAGACTGTGACCTCTGTGTATTCTTGTCAGCTCCTTTGTGACATTGTATTTGCTTTACAGCAAATTCCTACAGTGAAAATGTAAAAAGTTTAAGCTGATTCTGTTTGAGACTTTAGTAGTTTGTCCCAGGTTTTTCCATCCATTTTAAAGAATACATATTTCTGTCCGATTATAAATTGCTAAATTACTGTGAGTGTATAAAACAGCAGTGCAAAAGGAGAATCCCATGGAAGAAGAAGCAGGGCTCAGAAAAAGTCTGGTTGCCAGCCAGCCAATATTGTAAAAAATTATTCATATTCTGCACACAACACACAGCTGTTAGGGGCTCAGGATCCAGGAGGTGGGAGAATTTAGGAACATAGCTTGAAATGACAAAAGGCAGCTGCAGAAAGACTTAGGAAACTGATCCGTGTAATAATGAGCGGAGCAGTTTCTGAGACCCTGGAGAGTTGCACATTAAATAATGTACCATTTGTCAGGTAAAATACCTTGGGCTTGGTACTGATCTCACCCGCTCAGATGTTACAATGCTGCTTTTTCACTGACTCAGAGGAAGATGACCCTGATTTATACCATCACAGCTCAGAGCAAAGTTTGTCCCTTGCACTGGAACAGAAGCAGGTTATTAATGAGTTCTGTTACAAGTTTAACCTTGTAGCCTTCAAAAATACTACATGTCATATGGTTTAGGGGGTTATGAGAGACAGTGGGACTAGGAAAAAAAAATCCTCAGCAAAAATAATAATTAATTAATTCATCCTGACATCTAACTGGCTCCTGGGTCTTCCCATTACCTGGCATTCTTTCAATGTCAAGGATGCTTTCACTTCTGACCATTGCTGGCATGCTCCTGTTTTTTTCAAGAAGAATATTTTTCTTGTATCACATATTCACATTTTCCAGGTGCTTGATTTTCAGCTCAGGCATTCTGAGAGTTGCTGTTTCCAAGTTTGTTGTCAAACCCTCTTTTATTTTCCCACCAGGGAATCTCTGATACTTCTTTTCAGAGGTATCTTTTCAAAGAAAGAGAAAGGGAAATCTCGGTAGGCTGTAACATAGAATGACAGGATCACAGCAATTGCTATGACTACTGCTCTCACCTTAAGGCATATGGATTGCAAGTTATCCATGCAATCACATGGCAAGGGACATGCTATGGCATAACAGATGTGGGGGATGAGGAGATTCACTGAGATCCACTAAAATCCCTTAGCCTTATCCATGATGAGCATTTCCATCCCCTTTGATTATGGGCGTACTTCACAAATCCATTTCTTACTGTATGATCACAATCTTTCAGAGGACAATCTGGTCTGCAACACCTTGCTCTCTGCTTTCTCAGACCCAACAGTAATGTCACCCATCAGTCCTTGGGACACTAAAATTGCAAATGGGGTATATTTTTCTCTCCTCTCTGAGAAACCAGATCAGAACACTTGCAATGATGCATGCACATTGTTGTGTGTTAGCCCAAAAAACTGTATATGGAAATGGCAAGAGTCTTCTTTGGGTTTGCTTCTTGGCTGGCAGCCTGCTATTCTCTTGGTCATTTTCTTTTGTTGGTGCACAGGGTTCCTAAAAGTAATATATTTATGGAGTTCTTCAGGGCACTGTTCAACAAAATGTTCTGTTCACATAAATAGGTCAAAAGTACAGAATCCAAACACTCAGGCTGGGACCAAACCAAAGAATGACCGTACAGGAAGGTAACTCCTGATGAGCTCTGAACTAGCTATTCCCACCAAGAAAAGAGAATTTGGAATCATAAGTGCCAGTTCAATGCAAATATTAGATCAGTGCTTTATAGGGCAAGCAAGTTGTTAGGAACTGCCTTGAAAGGAACAGAAGAAAATAGCAAGCATTATTACATAACTGTATAAATCAATGGTGCATCCACAGATTGCATATTATATGCTGTCTTGATTGCCCCATCTCCAAAAGAATAAAGGAGTTAGAGAAGGGTAACAGAGCAAGTAACAGATTCCATAGAAACAGAGAAAAAATACATGAGGTTCTTCTTCCTGGAACATAAGGGAATTAGAGGAATATAACAAAGTGTGCAACATCCTAGAGATAAGCATCTGTTAAGGTCTTCTGCTGAAATTTGTAAGCTGAAGAATGTGTTTCGATATTCCTTGATCTTCTTTTTCATTAGCAATATTAGAACAATACATACTTCTGCCATCTATAGGGAGTAAGAATCTGTCCTTGAATGTTGTTAAGAACTTCACACCAGTGATGGAGAAAAATGTCCAGTTCTGCACCAAAGGTCCTTTTTGGTCCACCAGCTATAGCTGTCCTTAGCAGTGCAATTACTGTGGCATCTGGACCAATAGAGCAATGAATGATTCACCGCTATGTACAGTTGTTGTCCAGTCAATAGACAGAGATAATCAAGGCATCAGAGTTAAGCAGCTATATAGTACAGCCAGACACATCTTTGGCTGACAGGCATTTTCTTTCATATATTTTGAATTTCTCCCATTTCACTTTTCAGCAGACCTTCCGAATGAGAGGCTTTTCAAGCCATGTGTCTTGCTCCATTGACCCGACAGGGATCGTAGGCACCTACTTTAGAAGGTTGCTTTACTGAGCGCTTCATATTTATGTACAAGCAAGGAATCCAAGTGAGATGAACTGGATCTTAGGATTTCCATTTTCCTCTATGGAAATGGTAATAGTTTTCCCCACTGGTAGCTGCTGCCTTTGTTTAGCTTTTGATTATAAGCATTCGTGGAAGGAGAGGAATACTTATGGAGCAACATGGAGTCTTTGCATGCCATTTAAATAATGCAGGTAATTACAACCTTTTCCAACTAATTTTTGCCCTAAGTTATTTTGACTTTCTGAATGGAACAATAGCAACAAAATAAATGACCAGAAATGAGGTTAATTCTAGCTACAACAGCTAACACAACTCCTTAAAGGTAAGCTGAGAATAGATGAACAAATTCCAGCAAATAGCACTATCAAATAACCCCTAATAACCAAATAACCAAATTTCCAGTTCAGATCCTCCGTAGCTCAAATCTTTCCAGGCCTGGTGTGTGTTTTCCTACTCTGATGTAACTGCTCTTTCTCGCCTATTAAAATTTAAAAGGCTAACATGTTATGTTTGAAATTTCAATCTACTGACACACAGCAAAGTATGACCTGAGTGGGAGAGCAGAAGAACCTGCCATTTACAGTGTCATTGGAGCCAGATTTTTAAAGGTACTTTTTTTCTCTCTGAATTTCCAGGTTCTTAAACACCTTTAACTATCTGGCCCTGAGGGTCTTTAAATGCAAATGATAGGCAGATTAATTCAGTAGCTCGCTTGGAAGATTTAAAGAGAGGAAGAGAGGACCTGCCTGCTGGAATGCTGAACCTAAGGTACAGCTGTTCAAGAAATATAGCAAAGGACAAGTTTGAACACAAGAGAACATAATGTACGAGTTAAATAGGTTCTTTCTGAGCTTGTAGCAGGCTCGCTCTTAGCTTTCACTCCTTTCCAATTTGGCATCTGGCCCTTCTTAAAATTTCCCTCTACTAACAGCGGAACAAATTTAAACCCACTCCAGAAGTACATTTAATTCAGAGCTTGTCTTTTCCCTCCACCTTTTCTGATAGCTGCCCGGTTGTCAGGCAAAACAGTATTGCCCCACTCAGCAGAATGAGAAAGACACCAACATAAATGCATTGCCCTCCACCTTCCAGAAAACATTCAGAGCTTTCTTCCATTAACAAGATACTCATTTCACCTGAAGAACATATCCACAGGGGAGCAACTGGTCCAGCTCATTTTCATGATGATATATTTGCTTCTCTGGAAACTGCAGAGCAATAGCATCGATGCTGCAGCACACAGCTTAGAAGCCACTAAAAGGCACTCCTGAAAACAGGCATAAAAGGTTTTCTGTCCCCAAATTCTCTACTAAAAGAGGCTGGACACATTGCAGAGCTATGAAATGACATAGTACCCTGTAGTCTGAGGCAGATTAATGTGGGTCTGTAGAGATACTGTATTACTTCTGCTGACTGACTGAGCACAAAATTTACTGCAATCTAAATCCCTGATTTCATCCAGGAAATTTGGACCTGGTGTCCAGCTAAATAAAGAGCACAGATTTTCAGCAAAATGAGTCTGGGATCAGAAAGCATTACATGCACTTTAAAATTCAGGGAAGAAACACACTGCACCACAGTTCCCAATTTCATATAAGTGTGTGTTCATGGATTCAACTGATGTCTTCAAGATCAGTAGTTATAAACTCATCTGCTGCACATTATATTTCTTAATAATAACCCACAAATGGTGACAAACCTATTGTCACTTCCTTGAATTACTAAGCAGGGGTCCACAGTTACATGGGTCTGGTTTTAAGAGTCCTCAGATTGCAAAAGGTTGAAAACCATTGTCATGGGTGATACATCTTTTCTGTGAGAAATGGAATGAAATAAGTACAACCCGAGTAGCCATTGTTTGTCTAACTGTTTCACATCTCTTTTCAGAAGGCAGCTGACAGAAAGTCAGGTTTCAATATACAAGAACATCAACCAGATCCTTTGTGCTGTGACACTGAAAAAGTTTACTGCTTAAAAAAGATCTCCAATGTAATGATGATATTCTGAATATGTCAGGGAAACATTAATGACAAGTGTCGCTGGAGGCTGAGAAGAAGAATGTAAACAAAATATTGCCTAAATAGGTGCAGCAAAATCAATCAGCTGCTAAATTTAGAACTAAATTTATAAATTTAAGAACTGAATGGTTTTTCCCAAGTTGTTGCAGAAATGTAGAAAAAACAGAGGGAGTAAATTAGAAACATACCTTTTAACTTCCTTCCTTCCTTCCTTCCTTCCTT
>NW_009208690.1:0-23535 GCF_000690835.1 Fulmarus glacialis
ACATTAAGCCTACGCCCTTCTTGTGCTTGACGCTGAAGATGCTGCAGATCCAGCCCGAAAAGGACATCATCGTGGAGTTCATAAAAAACGAGGACTTCAAGTAAGTTGGTAGCTTGATTTTTCCCTCTTTTGGCTGTGGTACTGAATGAAACTGTCCAAAACAGGCAGGGAAACCTCAGCGCAGGGTTTAGCTTTTAGTGGGCCTTAATAAACTCATCTTGTTAAAAAGCATGTCCTTCCTCTTGCTTTCAAGACTGCTCTCCTTGTCAGTTGGGCTGTTGGAATGGCTTGCCTTTGGGGCATGTGCTCTCTGTGATAATACCTGTCTGCCTGAAGTATTTAGAACGAGGTGCATTAAGGGAGCCGTGTTAATCTACTTTTTCTTCAGTATTTCTTTCATCTTTGTGAGTGATAATGCACCCATACAGAAATTATATATGTATACTTGAGTATATGTATTTTTTTATATATATACTTGAGTACTTGAAGGACAAAATCTAAATGGTCGCGTATTCTATTTATTTTAGTGTACTGATTTTCCTCAGAAACTTACGGGAAAAACTCCTCTTTTATCTAAACTGCTAACTATGCAAAAAGCTCAGATATATTAAATGGTTTACTTTTCAGGTATGTCCGAATGCTTGGTGCGTTGTACATGAGATTGACAGGCACTGCCATTGACTGCTACAAGTACCTTGAACCACTGTACAATGACTATCGAAAAATAAAAAGTCAGAACAGAAATGGGGGTAAGCACTCTTACTTAGCTGTGATTTCTTAGTACCTCATGGATGATCTTTTGTTAAAAAAGATAGATAAAAGTAAATATCCTATTTAGTAATATACGCTTAAAAAATTGTGACATAACCATCTTTTTGAAACCTTACTTTTACTTACTCGTCCTTTGGATAGTCTGTTGCTGGTCTCACTGACTTGTATAAATGAGAACTGCCTTGCTTATTTTGCTTTCCCCAAGTACTTGTGTTTTCTGTTGGGCACTGAAATGCAGTTCCATAAATACCAAAGAAACACCGTTTGAGTGCTGGTTTAAGCACTGTGAATCTGCTAATCCTAGCTGTGCAGCAATTTCCTTTTTGCAAAATAGGCCTAATGATTTTCCTCATCATTGAGAATGATTTTAGAACTGTTATTTGTACAGCCCACTTGACATAAATTGTTTGAAGTGTTTCATCTTTACTGTAGCCACTAGTGTTAATCTTCTTCACCTTTTAAATGCTATTTTCCCCCCCCCAGAATTTGAACTGATGCATGTGGATGAATTTATTGATGAATTACTCCACGAGGAACGTGTATGCGATATCATTCTACCTCGATTACAGGTTTGGAAAAGTAGATGGTTATGGAATTCTTAACTGCATCAGATTCAATAAAGCTTGTTGCATAAAGCTATCTGGCACACGAGATGCCTCATTAAGTGTTTGTTCTTACTTGGGTTATGTAAAATAAAAGTTGTAATTTCTCCTAGAAACGGTATGTTCTGGAAGAAGCTGAGCAACTTGAGCCTCGTGTTAGTGCTTTGGAAGAAGACATGGATGATGTAGAATCTAGTGAGGAGGAGGAAGAGGAAGATGAAAAGGTTGGTGAACTGTTTTGGAAAGGGATAGTTAAAGCTGGTACTGAACCACCGCAGAACACTGTATGGCCTATGAGAAATATTTGAGGGGAGGCACCAGGAAGCTGCTTGCTTGCTGCCCGTATTTCCCCCCTTAACATATTTTCATATAAGCTGCTTGCGAGAACTTGTTAGACCCTGAAGCAGTTCTCAAGTGCTCTGTGTTTGCCAAGCTTTTCTGTCTCCTAAAATTCACAAATCTGGATCTGTTCTGTGTTAAACATATTTCAGATAAATTGTTTTACATACATATATAATGGAGATAACTAAAGGTGATGATGAAAGTTATGGTGACCACCATAGTCAATTCTGCTGTACTTAAGAATCAACAGTATGAGAAGTGGCCATTTTAATTTCCAGTTGGCAAACTTAGGCAGTACCACTCACTTCTGAATATGAAATACTTGAGGGTGGGGAACCTTGAGTGCATGACTTTTGTCATTTGTATTAATCGTTCAGAAATCTTTACTGATAGATAAAAACCTTGATGAAACAAGACTTACACAACCTTCCTGCCCCCCTCATTGTTTCCAGCTGGAACGAGCACCCT
The DNA here is from genome assembly GCF_000690835.1 of Fulmarus glacialis. Taxonomy (NCBI): domain Eukaryota; kingdom Metazoa; phylum Chordata; class Aves; order Procellariiformes; family Procellariidae; genus Fulmarus; species Fulmarus glacialis. The sequence goes on from NW_009208690.1 coordinate 2,184, forward strand.
CTCCTGACCACCGCAGAAGAGGCTACAGAGACCTTGATAAACCTCGCAGATCTCCTGCTGTGCGATACAGGCGGAGCCGAAGCAGGTCTCCAAGAAGGTGACATGGCTCTTCTTGAGCAGTATTTTTACCTGTTTTACTGCAGGTGGCTGGAGCAAAGCATAGAAGTGAAGATGACAATTCAGCCAGAATCTCTTACACCTCCCAATTCCTTTAGCCACTTTCTGAAGTAAGGAGTTGCAGTGCACAGCCACAATCAACCTGTCTGCGTGTTTCTCTAGTCCTTCAGTAACTTTTGAACTTGCTAGCCAACTTTAGCTAAATTTGACAATACAGTGAAGATATGAAGGAGAATCAAGTGCTTTCTTTTCATGTAAGCTAGAGGCTGCAGGGAAAAAGTGTTCTTATTGATAATAAGCCATGAAAAACTCATCGCTACCCTCACTTGCTCACTGTATGGGACACTCCAGAAGCATGTACTGCCTCTTGTGCAGCAGGTCAAACACACATTAACTGGGGACACGGGGGAGTGCAAGGGAAGCCCTGGTGCTGTTGCTGGAGAATATGGGAAATTAAACAGCTAGTTCTGCTAGTAATTTTTTAGCGACTTTTTCTTTTCTCCCCCAATTACAGGCGAAGCCGCTCTCCAAAGAGAAGGAGGTAAGTCTTTTATTCTATTATTTAATCTTAGAATGTGTGTATTTTCAGTATGGCTATCTTAAAAACTTCCTTTCTCTCAGTCCATCACCACGCCGGGAGAGGCATCGCAGCAAAAGCCCAAGACGACACCGGAGCAGATCCAGGGAGAGGCGCCACAGATCAAGATCTAAATCTCCAGGTATTTTTGTCATTTACAGATTAACTCTGGCAAGTCTTTATCAGCAGAACATCCACTGCAAGAAAAATCTGTGTCACGGTATCAAGAAGGTAGCATAGGTGCTTAATCTGGCTCATAAAACTGCTAGCTATATGAAGGCACAGCCGGAGAACTCCTTTAATACATGCAAAATTGCCTTGAGTATGTTTTTCAGATATTTGCCAGGAGGTTAATTTGAGTGCCTAATTAAGGCTAGGGTTGTTCTGGCATTATCTAGGACACTTGGTCAATAGAAGCAGATTGCATTAGCAAAACAAAAAAGAATTCCAGGATCTACAGAAGTAACTGTTAACTTTTTATCTCATAGGGCATCATCGTAGTCACAGACACAGAAGTCATTCCAAATCACCTGAAAGGTAAAGGCTTGGCCTGTTTCTTAAAGGTGTCTGTATTGTAGGAGCTCTTACTTGTCTTGGGGACTGAAAGTCTTACAATGTTGGAGATCAAATATTTCATACAGTACCTCCCTCAGTGTTGTAGTCAAGTCACACTGTCTGTATTTGACCATAGAAAACACCACTTACTGCTATGAATCACCTTGGTCTTTCAAAACCATTACTAGTACTGTGTCATATGGCTTTTTTTTTTTTTCTCCTGTTTCAGATCTAAGAAAAGTCACAAGAAGAGTCGGCGAGGGAATGAATAACAAACTAAATCCAGCACACAGTTTAAGGACCTTGAACTGCAGTGTAATACTGTCCTATTTGCTTTACGGGACAGCTGGATATGTACTGGCTGCTTTAGCAGTCCGTTTCTTTAATCCTTCTTCTCTTGTGCAAGTCTTGTTTGTTTGTTTTTTTTTAATTAAAAGAAAGCGAAGGTAACTTTTTATGTAATTATTTACTAATCCTTGTGATAGGATTTGAGGATTGTTTTTAAATTGTTTTTCTCAAGGCCTGTAAAAACTAGTGAAGAGCAATAAAAAAAGGGGGGGGGGTTGTCTTTAAAGGCTCCTTGCCGTTTCTTTCATAATACTTTGTTTAGATGTCCCCTAGTTGAAGCTGGCTTCGTTCTCAAATCAGGGTGTTGTTTTGACAAACAGCCACTGCATTCAGTTGCCAAAGTCAGAATATGTTTGAGTTACAAACACTGAAGAACTACCAGCCTGAACGATCTCAAACCTCCAGTACAGGAAAGGAGGGAAGACCGTCATAATCCAGTGTTTACTAAAAGCAAGAGCTAATTTAAAACAACTCTCCACCACACAGCTGTTACTGGTTCCTTTGTAAGAATCATCCTTAAGGCTAATGATACACTGCTTCTGATGCTACTATCAGATAGTTTAGAAGCTTCAAGTAGTACAAAGCACCACTTAATTCTTCTCAGGCAAGAAGTTATTCAGTATATTTAAAGACAGTAAACCACTACTTCGAGCATAGTTTGTGGCCCATCTGTGACTGGGGACAGAACGTGACACAGTTATACCCTGCTCTACCTTCTCTGAATGAAGTTAGCATTCAGCAAGTCCCTGTTTTTCAAATTAAGAATAATTAAGCTCTTACTCCAGTTACAGTTCTCATCTTAGTACATTTAATTATGGAAATCAGTTGTGTTAAACCCCTTGTGTATCATCCCTTTATTCATACTCTTGCTTCAGGAGCAGGGACTGACAGGTTTATCTCCCAAACACTGCATTTATGGCTTAAGTATTTTCACATATTGCCCAATGAGTGTTAACAACACAAGAAGTAGTATGCCAAGTAAATTTATGAAAAGTCCTTTTTAAAATTACTTCATAGTACAGCCTGATTTTTCTAGAGTATTTTCATATTTTTTTGCAAAGTTTATGAACAGTATTTTACAAGAAAGACACATTGGCTGTGAACAGCACATGCAATGACACCAGCATGGGGAAAAACAGGTATACTGATTGTATGACTCGCTAAAGCTGCTCATCTTTCATCTCTTCTTTAAGATAACTAAATTAAAGCCATTTTTATTATTCTGGTTTCCTAATCACAGTTAAATGCAAGCATGCATACAAATAGGGACGAGGAAAAAGTCTTACATCCTTTTTTTTCAGTTTTATTTTTCTTTTAAAAAGTTTTTTGGCACTACATAGTTCTGTAAAGAATAGAAGTGACAAATTTTTAAACACATGAAATCCCCTTCTAATTTTATTTTTTTAGAACAATATATATAAAGTCTGAAGCAACCAAAGTATGAATACAGCTAATAGAAAATAAAGAACTTAATTTTAAAAATTCTCTCTCTTTACAGTTTATCAAGATAAAACAAAACACAATTCCCCTTAAAAATAGGGTAATAAAATAGATGAAATTTGTATCACTCAGTTTTGTGATACTAGTAAAAACTATAGTTCATATCTATGTACAAATGATACAGTTTAAAAACAGTCTTAAATAATCTTGTATCTAAACATGTTGCATTAAGATTTTAAATCAGAACCTGAATTTTTTTCCTCCCCTCCCCCCACCCACCCACAATCCCATTAAATTTCACTTTTTCTGTTGAATGTAATTCAGATTCAAGTGTGGGTGTCCTTGAGACAGAAGCGAGAACCGCTGGTTACTCTGCATCAGTGGACCAGCTAAAAGAAAATGGATTACAATTACTTCAGCAAATTAAATATATTTAACAGTGCTTGGCTACATTCAATGTATTAATCTTACTCAGAAATAAAGCCATTTACTAGACTGACACAAATGCTATCTCTACAACTAACCCATTTAATGGGACAATGCAGTATTACTTTAACCCTATGTCCAAAATTCCCTCAGAATCATCTATACATCATTTTGTTGCATTACTTTAGTTATTTAACAAAAATAATTTCAGGATTTTTAAATATGGGTCTTACTTGGAAACCTTGCTACAGCCACCATTAGATCTTGAAAAAAAGATTTGGTGCCAGTATCTCTCATTTTATCCTAGGTGACCCAGCCACACGTTAATTGCAAAGCCTCCAAGTAAAATGTGGGCATGGTTTCTCTCTCAGTGGAGCCAAAGGTCTTTTTCCTACAGCCTTTCCCAATCCTGCCAGATGCTGAACACCTTTACCATTCACTACCACCAGGAAGAGCTGAGATAAAGTCAGTCCTTCAAAGTACCCTGAATAACTGAACCTGATCTAACTTTGAAGTTAGTGCTGCTTTGACTGCAGACGGGTTGGACTAGGTAAGCTCCAGAGGCCCCTTCCAACCTGAATTATTCCATGGTCTTGCAAGTTTTTACCTATGTAAGTCATTCCACAAGGCAAGGTACAAAAGCCAAATAAAATGAATTGGGACAAAAATTTCTTCATATTCTTAACACACTCATGGGCAAATCATCTTAACCTCTGTTGAAGCAGAGGTGGCTCTACAGTGAGACAGCCAGCAGCAGTGAAGGAGAAAGAGGCTAGAAGTGCAACAGACTGCAAATTGGCTCAGATTTCAGAAGTTGATTTAACCCCTTCCCTCCCACAAAGATTTTCATCCATCCATACAGGAAGCCGAAGCGTTGATTTGACTCTTGGATTCATTATGGTTCCAGGGAGCCTAGCAAGTGAAACATGATTCCTTGGCTTTTAAAGCCTTTGCGACAGTAAAGAGACATGTTGCATGAGCTGTTGATTCATATACTAGTTCTAGTACCTTGAGGGTAGAAAGGTTTGTTCGGTGGATAGCTGGCATTTCCCTGCTGCATGTAGTTCTGAGGCATATTGTAAGGCCACGCTCCTCGGAGGAGAGGAAAATGGGTAGGGGTCCCATGGTCCCAAGGGACAGAAGGAGGGTTCATTTTACCAAACTGTCCTTGGAAACCCTGATCTATTTTTCAATTGAAAGGGAAAAGCACATTGCAAGTTGAAATAATTAAACAGTAAGTCACAAATACAATTTACATCTTAAATAACAGTTTGCAGGGACTTAATGAGATTAGTCTGATGTGCTACTTTTTTTTTTTTTTTAAATATACATCAGTAAAAATTACCACCTAAATTACTTCATTATTCACTATAATAGAATTTATTGGGGAGGAAGACAGAGGATGAATCAGTATTAATATCAAGACCTGCAATTTCACTATACCTATGTCATTCTCATGATGAAAAATACAAGGTCTGAACAATGTTACTAATATCTGATCCCACACAAATATTCACATAGCTGTGACATGAAAGCTATTATCCTATTGCAAGAAATAATTCTCAGATGTACACTGGAATTCCACTAATACTTCTGTGCTTAAGAAACTTGGTATCTAGCTCATCGGACCAACTTAAAATTGATTTTTAGAGAGAAAAATAAAAACTTTTGAAATAAGTACACAAATTGTAAGCTATTCCATTTACAAATCCAGTATTATTGCAGCATTAAGGATGAGAAATCAAGCATCCAAGGAGGCAGGACACACAACAGTTGATGTCAAATGCTGTATTACTAATCCTGCTCTTTTTGTTCATAGCTCCCAATTTTATAAGACACAGCAATGCCTGCTAATTTAAAAACTTGATCAATGTACATTTAAAAATAAATAAATAAATTTAAGTTACTATCCTTCTCAGTATATCAGTTCCCCTTCACACTCACAATAAAAAAAAACCTTGCAGACAGACTTTCATTAAATAAAAGTAAGCTACACATTTAGAAAGAACAGTAACTTTTATAAAATAAACCATGAAGCATGGCTCTGGAGTATGCATGAAAAAAAGTTGTCTGTCTGAAACTTCTAATGATCCCACTCCTAATTAATCATCTACTGAAAAGAGTGTGAAGTCACTCCTTCTAAGTCAAGGTTATGTGAGCCAAGACAAAGTATCCATGAACTTACTGTTCTCAAATTGTCCCAAGCAAGTAAGAAAGCTGGCTTAAAAGAGAGCAGACAGCTCATCTCTACTGTCTGCCTACCCAGTGACCCCACCTTAATGGCATCTAAGCCAAAAAGGAAACAAAACTGATTAAAATACAAAGAGGAAGAATACTAGGACTGGGAACTAGGAAAAGAAGTGTGATGAGACTGAAATAGATGGAAGTTGAGGGAAGGGAAAAGAAATACTGTGACTGACAAGAAAACTGGGAAACCTGTGCAGGCATAATCAGAGTGGAAGCAAACAAACTGAGACAGAGCAAAAGGAAAAAGACCGAAGACAGGGTCTGACTGACTACATGATGAGAAATGGGACTCGTTAAGGGAGCATAGAGCAGAAACTAGGATTTGGGGAGCTTGTCTGAAAGAAGGCAGCTACCTGGGTAAGAAGACTTGGATTGGAAGGAGCTGCTTGAGAAAAAGGTCAGAGCTGGGGTGGACATGAAGGAGGGGACAGATGAGCCTGGACAGAGAATTAAGATCAGCAATGGAGAGGTAGGGACAAAGCACACTGAAGGCACACTAGTAGCAGTTTCTGTATCCTCTAAGATACATTGCCCACAAAGCTCTGAATAGAACAACATGCATCTCCAGCATCTCAACAAATATCTGAAACTCACTGGTGAATTATACCTCATCCAACACTGTTGACTCAGCTGAAAACCTACTGTTGCTGTCAATCACCTTATTAGTGCAGAGAAAGGCTGTGCAGGAGATTCAAAATTTCCACCTCATGATGAACAACTGCATCAGTACATTGTATGATGGATGTATTTTTTTAAACATAGGAGGAGTTACACACTCAGAATAAATCAAAAGACCATTATCATGATCTAAAGATCACAGTTAAAATTTAGGGGCTGCCACGGTTTATGTTGCACAGAAAACTACATGGGCTTTAATTCCCACATACTGTTTTTCTCAGCCTCAAACATTCAAATGTACTTGGCTTTGATATGAGGCAAAAGGCTGTTGCCCACTTGTCGCAGGGAAAATCTGTATGAAGTATTTTCAGGAAATGACATTGAGATTATGGAAGTTAAATGTGGCAGGATAAACTATAGGAAAAAAGAACACATAAGATCATGTTATATTGCACTAAATGCAAGGAGGCAATATTCAACTTGCACAACCACAATTCTGCCAGTCTCCAAGTTTGTAGTTGCAGTCTCAGCATTTATCTAATAAACTACATTTCAACATAAATGGAATCCGTATTTGTAAGCATATTCACAGAAATGTGCTTTAGACTCAAACAATTATTACATTGCTCAGTTGAATGCATGATTTCTCATGTGTTGCACAGCTGTTAATGGCAGATAGGACCAATGCCTAAAAGTTACAATGATCCAACCTGCCTAATTTTTTTCCTATGAAAATGTTAAGACAGTGAAGGTAATGACTTAGTTTCTTAAGCATCATATTTTTAATATAAACCAAGTTGAAAGAGTTAGCTGTTTCTGTAACACTTAACACTTGTACACAAAGTGCGAGAGGTTTGATACAACAGAGAAGAGTTACCTGAATTCCCCACAGTGCCATTGTTCACCAGTGAATTTGGAGTCACAGGATTGTGCCAGTGTCCCTCATGAGAAGTGCTGGGGATTCCCATGGGCCTGGCAGCAGGCTGTGCAAAGATGATACTGGGATCATTCAAGCTTACACTGCTCTGGTTATTTGTGGTGCTGCTGCTGCCAGATCTCATTGAAAATGGAACATTTGTAGAATGAGGAGGGTTACCCGGTGCAGAGTGAATAACAGGCCCATGAATAGGCCAAGAAGTGTTGGGAAGCTGAATTTGGTGGTGATGGTGCATCTGAAGTAGTCCCAGGTTATGCAAGGTGGAATACTGACCTGGGGGAGATTGGGGAAAGTTAAACAAAGGCAGCTGGACCTGATGGGGTGGCTGTGCACCCTGCTGTGGTTGCGGAACGTGCTTAGACTGGGATATTGGTTGTGGCTGAGTCTGGTTAATGGAGGCTGGCTGAGAGGAATTCTGTGTAAATTGTTGAGGTTGTGGAGAGTAAGATGACTGATGCGAATCAGACTGGAGGGGAAAAAAAAGTATGTATTTCTGATTAGTTCACTAGCTATTTAATGGTGTTTTTCTTTAATAAGCACCCACTGCATTACACTATTCATAAAAAAGGCAAAGCACTCCCCAGCAACACCCCAAATACTGCACCCAAGTTCCTGCTGGTTTAAATAAGTGCAATTTGACTGACACTGATTTTCACCATCAGATAATTTGATCTGTTAATGTGGCACATTCCACCATCAGAAAATCATTCAGAGCAAAAGTTAGCCCCAAGCTCTTTATTCTACTCCTCACACATCTGTTTCTGATTTTTAATCAGTGTCTTCCCCACCCTTCTTATTTACAGCCCAGAATCTCATTAACTAATTACCTTATTCTAAAAAGAGTGGTTCTTATTACTATAGACACTTTTTTAAGTAATTCCAAAGTAAGCTCCTAATATTTCTTTAATTTTTCCTTAATCTGTTAAACAAGAAATTGAAACTCCAAAAACCCAGTTTCAACCTCTATATCCTGATGTTAGGCCACGGCTAAAGGCACCGAAATAGCAATTATTACTGCCTCTGCAGAGCTCTTACAAAGCTTTCCCTTTCACCAGCAACAGATACAGGCATGAGCCTAATTCATCTGTTTGGTATTGCAACTAAGTAGAGAAGCACTTCAAGAACTGGAGTGGCTGGGAAAAGCATTCCCCAGTTTATCTGCCAAAATTTATTATCAATGTCTGGATTAACCTAATCTGGTTTTAAGCACTGAGACAAGATGGTGATAGCATAAGATAGGTGCCTCCAAGGAGAAATTAGAATGACAGATAGCTACCTAAGCCAGAGATGATTACCTGAATCTCAGATCTCAATCTACCCCTGGAGTTGCTTGTCTCCCTCCATAGACTATAGCAGACAGCTAAGCTCCAAGTACACAGCTGCTGTCAAACATCTGAAGTTAAAGGTCTCTGCAGCTTTCCACTATCCATGACTGCTCGCCTGTCCGCTTAAATTGGCAGTCACTTTTCTTCAATAACCAGAGGTCTGCAGGACTTCCCCATGCCAGCCTTTCAGAGCGTTCCTTATAGTAGCATGTGTGTCTTTGCCTGGGCAAAAGCTGAAGCCCAGAAGCTGGGATTTCTCCCTGTTGCTATTCCAACTGTTCCTGTATGAGTGCCTCCTGTGCCTTTCTATCAAACCAGGAAGAGAAGGTAAAACCTGGGATTTGAAAGACGACGACTAGTCTAACAGTTTAAATGTTATAAAAATAGAGCACATGCACTGACTACAGCCTTCCTGCAAACATTAAACCACCACAAGCATGCATTGGACATGTCAGCAGGAGGAGAGGAGAAATGTTAAACTCCAGCCTCTTGGTCTGCTTCCAAATTCTTGCTTTCCTGTTTCTCTCCCTCTTGCTCGAGTAACATTCCCCCTTCCCATTCTCCTCAAACAATCCCTGGACAGCACATATTCACCAAGAAATCCTGGCCAAATGACAACTATGCAACACACACACAGAGTCCATGATATCCAGATGACACAAGAATGTGCACATGCAGTAGGTCCCGTGTGCACAATGTGCCTGAGTGTGTTTGCACCCACATGTCCAGCTCCAATTTCCCAAGCAGAAATACAAGGCTCCTAAAATGATACTTCTGTGTCATGTGATAACATGGTGGCAGTTCAGCCCTTCACTTAGATTAGGGCTGTATCAGTCCCTCCTTAACACCATATTATTATAGTAAAAATGATGTTACGAGGTCTCTGTTACTGGAGCAAACATTCCAATAAATGCTTACTGATCAGTTAGAAAATCAGTCTCTATACGTAAAGTAGTAAACAGAACAAAGAGCATTAGTGATCAGCAGCCCTGATTCCTATGTTTGCTTACTTGCCAGCTTCATTAGCAGGCACATGTTTCTCAGACTAACAGCTTAAAATTGATGAATTTCTGCTATGTTCTGTACTCCAAAAACATTAAATGCCAACAGCTGTATTTGCTCAAATACCCTCTGCTATCCATCTCCACTTAGAAGCAGGCTAAACATATTTTACCTAGTTCTATAAGACTTGAACAAATTCTAAGAGAAAACTACCAAAAAATTCCCCATAGTTCTGTTTGTGCTTCTAGTGTGCTCTGGCAGACTTTTGCCCTGTGTATCACATCTGAATTGAAGTATGATTCATCTGTGTTCCCTGCCTGTTCATGACAGTCCCTTAAACCACAGAGAATCATGATAGTCACAAACCTAAGTCTCCAGCATGTTAACGATGAGCTATGCTTTACTTCCCTTAGTAACTCCAGAACATTGCCAGGAAAACTAAGCACAAGACTTCAGAAGGCATCCTAGCTTAAATCTCAAAGATAATGAAGCTGGCATTTCAGAATTGCAGCTATCTTATAAGAAATTTGACTATGTAGCTTCCGTATTGAAAGACCACAAACGCTCTCCAAGAGACACTACGTTATAAATCAAAGTTTCATTAACTGGCAGAGTGCAATGTTGTCATTGTAAAGTCTAGAATCTGTTGAGAAAAAAATGTGCGAACCTGTTCCTAGCATGGCCCAGGATTGCTGGTTTGCTACAGCTCGCTTACTTCAATACTATAGCTAATTGGAACTTACACATTCTGATGACTGTCTAGTGCGCAAGGGTCGTTCCACTTGCTGCTGACTCACAGCCACTAGCTGTGAATTTACCATGCTTCGGACCAACTGGGTGCCTGATCAAGGAACAAAAATGTTAATAAAAAACACAAGGTTACAAATGACAGAATAATGAGCAGAGAACTGGGAGTCAGCAAGGCCTTAACTCTCATGTGACACAGAGTAGGTAAATCACTTTAACCTCTCCTCTAAGTGGAAAGTTTTCCCTCTACTGGCAACAGCCAACATTAATAGGTATAGCAGCTAAACCCAAAATCTAATTCTGAGTAATACAAATTCTAGCATGAACAATGCTCACTTTGCTATCAGGCGGGAGCGCTACTTTATACAGGTTTCCATGCTATTCCTGTAAGCAGTGGGATTTTAAATAGCAATAGCAACAGCAGAACTTTTGGGCAAAGAAAAAAAAAAAGAGAGTGAGTAAGGGATACAGAATACAGAAAAGCAGCAAGGTTCTCTCTGAAGTTCATTTATGATTGCTTTCTCTACTTTGTCAAGTACCGCAGGCACCTAAGGGCCTAATTTGAATGGGTTTGCAATTAGACTTGTCTCTAATTACTAACAGTAATTTGAAAGCTGGATCTAGCTTCCTAATGCATCTGTATGCTTTTGGAAGTGTTACTTTAAACCACTGATTTTCAGTGACAATACATTTACTTACCTCTCACAGATGATGGAGGGTTAGCTAACATTTGAGAAACATTTGGAAGAGGAAATGCATTCAATTATTACTATTATTACTACCCCTAAATGCACCCATTGTGAGTGGAAGAAAAATAATGCAATACCCTGAAGTAGACTGTACTTACTGCTGAGTACATTTTTACCACCCATGCAAAGACTGTACTTCAGGAGGCATTAATCCCCTTGAAGAGCAACACTAAGACTAAAAGCTGTACTTGCAATGACTGAAATAATTAGTTGCAGAAATTTTTTAAGATAATTACCAGGTCTGTATAGAGAGAAGGGATCTCAGAACTTTCAAATTATACTAACACCACAAACTAACTTACCTGGCACGCTATTATTTCTCTGACGGGTTTGTTTGAATTCAGGACAATCTCTTCTAACATGACCCACATCCCCACAGATGAAACACCTTTTCTCTCTTGTTTCTCTATCGTCTTCTTTCACTTCTTTTTCATCATCTTTCTCATTCTCCTTTTTCTTCAATCTGAATAATAATTTTTATTAGCAACATCACAAAACCACAGGAAAAAAAAAAATCTCTGTAGAGTTGTTATATTGGTATGTTCAAAGGAAATGGTTACATAACCAACAGCTGTACCAGAATACAAGTATCTTAGGAATCCCAGAAAAACACTTGCAGAATCTGTATAAACTTAACAAACTTAGAAGCTCCCCAAAATTGTCCAGAAGCTATCTGACTGTATGAGTGCAGAACTATACCTGCAGTTAAGTAGGCTTAGCTTGTCAGTTAGTTTGGGAGTAGTTCTATGCAACAATCCCAGATCTATGCAACTGAGTCAGAATATACACAACGCAAGTTGGCTGTATCTTGTAGACATAACCTCCCCCTGATTGGAGACGGCATATTTCTCTGTAAGAGTATATTAGCATCCCGAGCCTAGACAAGATGTAAAAGAAAGCACTGAGGCTCTTTCAAACACTTAGTACTAATACAACAAACAGGAGAAGAACTAGTGATCAGGAACCAAGACAAGAAATAAAGGTCTTTTTCTACATGATATGTGTAGGATTGTTAAATATTAATACTATTTTGTGAGCTGTGTATACAATTTGAGAGAGATTCTGTGTGGCTATGCTGTAGTAGCAGTTTGTGTGAAGAGCAGATCACAACTTTTCCTGAGGCAGATGTAGGAAATTCAATGTGCTACTGCTTGTGAGAAGTATGTTAAGGGAGCAGCTGAAAGAAATAGTCAGTCTGTGACCTCAGGGTTCCACTCCAGTTTTCTGTATCTTGAACCCTGCTGACTGAACAAAAGGCTGTAAGTAAGGAGTTTGTAGCAGGAAGAGACCAAGTATCTTTTGAAGAATTAAGGAGCACACAACTGAACATAGGGAGTAAATGAAGAAGCCCAGACTTTTCTGCATTCTAAGGACTTCAACAGGTTTTAGGAGGAGTCAGACAACCTACACTGAATGGGTCATTAAAAATCCAAAGACATAAAAATGCGAGGAGTGCACATTCTCTGTCAATTCCTGCTAAACTCTCTTTGGACACATTGACCTGCATGTACTAGGGACTCCTTTTGCAGGAGTGCTGGATCCAAAACTCATGAGTGCAACTAATGTACAAGTGCAAGATCACTAAGTGACTGACACTAGTATGATGTTACAGAAATGCACCTTAACTATGTACATTTTAAATACTCCTAGATTTCAATAAATTAACTTTTACCTGCCTTGCAGAGGTACATTATCAGATCTATAGAACAATTCTCAGATATGAAACTCTGATTTTCTCTGCATGTTCAGCATATTCTTCATTTCCATTAAAATTTGAACTATCCAAATCTACCTCCTGATTTAATCTCAACGATTTTACGTTAGCTTTGTATATTACTTACCTCCTCCTCTTTGGACAGTCTTTCATGTAGTGACCAATTTTTCCACAGACACGACAACATCTGTCATTGGGTGCCAATTCCCCATCTGTCAGCACTTTTGAGTCAAAAAAGTATTCCTATCAAAACACATCAGACATACAATATATAAAACATTCACTTGCAAGACTGAGAAATGAAAGCAAAATGGACAGCTTTAATCTCCTATTGTTCCCTAAATTTTACTACTTCTTAGATTATACCTAGTCCTTTTCTTCCCCTAAATAATGGCAGCTTTTTCAGAGATGTGGAGCAGTTTGGGCTAAAAAGGAGTAATTAGTTTTAGGGCCAGAGGCTGAATTTGCACAACAGCTTATCCAGGCTCCAGCCTGCTGCCTACTTTCCGCTTCCCCAAAGGCTCTTCAGAGGGCAATTTTTTGCATATGATCTATTTTGGTATCTGAGTCACTGCTTGTATGCTTTCCGAAGCAGCCTTATGTCCCTTCCCAAATGAAACGATTATAGCCCCCTAGACAGAACAAAGCTCAGGTGGGAAACAGATGAAGCATCTGCACACTGACCTATATCACTCCCCTCCCCTGGAATTTGCTAAGGACAGCTGCAGTTCTGATGTATGTCAGCACAAAGGCCACAGTTTACAGCCTCCGAGCAACATAAACATTGTGAAAGTACTATCTTGCCTGAAAGATTGAAATAGAGGTACAATTAGAAACATCCTAACCACAGCTCGGGAACAAAATCCTACTGTAGACAGGTAATTTACTGAACCTTTTTGCTCCAGTTTCCTCTCTGTACCACTAATGCAATGCAATACAGGGTACTGGCTTAGGAAGGAGAGCGAGAACTCCTTCTTTGTTGGGCACTTGGGAGAAATAAAATGCTATGTAATACTATTGGCATTATTTCCTTCATGTAAGAGACAGCTCATTTGCATGCTAAGGCTGCCTTCTGACTTGCCTTTTACCCTTATGTAAAATGCTCAGTGAAAATCTGATATGAGGCAAAACACCACAAACAACCGCATATACAAATACACAGTACATGCTTTCCAGAAGCACTATAGCCTTGTGTTGAACATGTATGCAAACAATTAAAAAATACTTATTACATACGCTCACATATTTGTCAGTTACAGATAACCACATCCACACTGTAATTCATTATTATTTGTATCACAGTCGTACTCAAAAGCCCCAATAAAACCAGATTCTATTTTACTAAGCACAGCACAAAACAGAACAGAGTCACTGCATCAAAGAACATTTAATACAAACTCAGAAAAAAACACAGATAAAGTAAGCAAACGGAAAAGAGAAGATAGGGAAGGATGAGGGGAAATAAAAGCTTTCCGAAGATTTTCAAAATCCCTTAGAAACACAAACGCTGTTGAAAGCCATTGGGAGAATAGTCTTCTAAACCGTCTCAGAAAACACCTTTCTAAGTAGATATTAAAAATACTAATTCCAGCTGATTTATTTGCTCATATAAAAAAAACAGTTCTCTATTACACATCGATGACTGGACCCTGTAGCACGGAGGAGTACTTTCTCTAATATGATGTTGCATGAATACATTCCTGACCCTGACTCACTATGCAAATTTTGAAGGTCAACTGATTAAAAAAAAAAAAAGTTGATCATCGTCCTTTTCCTTCCTTAAGCAGCAATCCTTACTTTCCCCACGAACTGGAAAAATAAGTAGAATGTAACATCTCATGAGTCTGTTTTCTTTAGCTACATGAATAGCTAGTAAAGTTCCTAAAGCTGTTCCTGGGTTTTATAGCCGATTTTGCAGTTTTCTGCAACACTTAATGTCACACAATGAAAAGTTTTATAAAAAACAAAAACCAAAACCAAAACCAAAATAAGCTTACTTTCTCCAAACCTGCCAAAAATACCCATCACCCATCCAACTACTCCTGTGAATTTTTTTATTGCAGGAGCCCAATACTAACCTGTACATTTTATGCAGATGATGTATAATTACATATATTGTGCATACCAAATTGATAAATACACACAAGAGATTTGCTTTGGATGCATCAATTCAGTGGACAAAGAAAAGCAAAAAACATACTACAAACTATGAAAACTTACAGCTTCTCTTCCAACAGTTGGGTAGAATGGGGTACCAAATAATTTTCTCCCATTGATAAATGCCTTCATTATGAAATTGGTCACTATTGAAGAAAGACAAAGTTATTGTAAAACAACAGAAAAGGTGCAACACTTTAGAAACTAGTGAACATTAATCATTAGTAGACATTAATAGCTTACTTTTCCTAGAGACTCCAGCACCGAGATTATGATTCAAGTCAAAAGGATCTGTGTAAAGAAGGGAGAAAAACAAATCCGAGTTGGAAAAAATATGCTGCAACAAAAAATTTTTATTTTAACACAGAGAATTCCATTTTAAATGCACTCACAGAGCAGATGACAGCAAAGCAATGCTGAGTGTTTCAAAAATATGTGACTAACCATAAGAAAGTAAGAGCAATTGACTGACGTATACTAAAAGTTAGGAGTCTGATCTTATTTGTAAGCTGTAGGACTTGCAAACAGTGTTTTTTTAAACTTTGATGATAGTTTCCTCACATAAAGATCCTGCGCAACAGGGAGGACAGATCACTCCCTCATTAATGGAACAAAATTCAGCAGATAAGTACCTTCTATGGCAATACATTTGGATGTCCACTGTTTCTCAAATGTAGTTAACAGTTTCTTCTGCCGGATGCTGATCACATATTCTTTGAAGTCAAATTCTTCAGTGTAGAACCGCAACAACCCTAGCCAGAGTTCTCCAAGTGATTCAGTGTTCTTTCCAAGAGAAGGCAGGCGCTTCTTCTGCATGCAATTGAAGACACAATGTATTCAGTTACAGTTACTGAAGTACTCCTCCTCCTGAACTACCTCTCTAATTATGAGTTTGTCTACCATGAACAGTTTCACCTGGTTAAAGTAAGGTTAAACCACTACAGTTAACACTACCTCAATCCTGGACTGTTTATTAAGAGTAAAAAGTATTCCTCCTGTTTTATGTTATTTAGAATTATTTTAAATAAACCAAGAAAAAGCAAAACAGGACTCATTTGGGAAGTTATAATAATATGGATACAGAAGTTTAACTACTCTTTTATATATTACACTGTTAGAAATGTATTGCTTTCCCATAAAAACAAGCTTTAAGTTTTAAGTGACTCTTCTGAAATTAGAATATTACCAATTCTTCCATGTCATCAAAGAAAAAGGCATTCCATCCATCCACCATTCTTTGTGGAATCTGTTTTCCATCAAATATCTGCCGAAAGAGAGAGGGACACAGTTACCACTCCAATTCAAAGTCACCATAAAAGACCTGCAGTTTTGTTGGTAAGAAATAATACAAAAATATAAATCTTTTAATTTTAACAACTGCTTCTTATATAGGCAGAATTTCCCATCGGTAAAAAGTCTGAAAGTCTTTTTGCATTATTGCTATACCTCTCTCAAATTATTTGGATATTTTATTTTTACTTGTTCCTTGTAACTAAGAAAACATGACTGAATTACCTCATCAAAATTCCGACATCCCTCTTGCCCACAAAATCTCTAAGGAGAATTTATATGACTCCTATTACATTTTGACTTTAGCAAAGCCAAGGGGAAATTCCACTGTTACTTAAATGCACTCTCAGGGTACCAATAAAATAACAAGCTCCGACCACTACTAAAGATTCAGCAAGAAAGTCTGAGTCTCAACTGCAGTGCTTAAGCCAATTTTCCTCTTGCACACAGACAACAAGAAAGTCAGAAAGGGGTAATTTTCAGAAGTGCTTGGGAGTTCCAGAGTGTATCCAGGAAGAGGTAGATAGCGGACTAATTATATTCTCCCCACCCATGCAATGGAGGTACAGAACGTTATTTTCTTAATAAGGTTTCCTGGCACATGTAAAATAGTATCTTTAAAGTTGTACCAAAGCATTAGTTATCTTTTTTCCCCCCTCATCAAATCATAAAATAAACTTTTCCTCTTACAGATAAGGTGTTGAGCAATAAATAATGCTTCTGACAATAACTGATGGAAGAGCTGGACTCGCATCTCAAGAGCATCTGGTGCAGACTCATAATTACAATTCCCTTCTCTCCATACCACCTGCCAATTTTTTATATCCTGTTCAGCATATAAATATCATCATAAGACCAAAATCCCAAAGTAAATGTAACAGCAGAACTTAGGTCCAACAGATTCCCCTTTTTTTTGTAATTTTCTTGCTAAGTTTTACCCACTAAAACCAAGCAGGAGTTAGGAACCTTCTAATGCAGAAGGGTCCCATGTCTCATTCATCCCCCTGATCCTAAAAGCCCAGACTTCTCATATTTGGCTTGAAGAAACAGTGCATCTATTTTCATAGCCTCTTCTTCTGAAAACCTACCTCCTGAAGAACTGGAATAACTGGTGGATTTCTCTGCTGTAGAAAGTACAAAACCATAAGAATATAGGCATACGAAGACAGACTACCACGGGATGCATCACCAATATCGCAGCGCTGAAAAAAATACATTTTAAACAAAATACTGAATTTACATTTTATTATTCAAGACTAACAACTACACCAGAGAGCAAACAGAAACCCCACCAGTAATAGAAAATACATTCATCTCATAACTAAAAATTGTTTTACGAAGCCTGAAAAATAAATGTCCTTAGAGACAAGTGCCATCTGGCAAATCCACAGCATAATTTGACTAACATAAAAGCAGAAAAGCTTCTCATAGCCAAAATATTTTTTTTTAGTTTATAATGCGCCAAATTGAAAAGAAAAAAAAAAAATCAAAACCCCCAAAACAGAAATCGCAACAAACCTCCACATCTGATATGCAGGTTTCAATACTGTAAAGTTTAATTCTCCTAAACTCATGTTACTAGAGTTGTTTCTATTGTTGTTTTGGTTTCCCCTTTTTAATAATTAATTAATAGGCAAGTATTTCCATGTCGTACTGGCAACTTAGGCAATACCTGGCATTTTGCTAGCATACATACACATACCTAATTAAATCATGGTTCAGCCCGCACAACACAGTGTAAAACAAACATCAGTGAATTATCTTACTATGCTTGAAAACCTTATTACAGTATAACCTTTCTACAGCACCTGCTTCTAAGCTACCCTTTGCTTCGAGCATGTGTCATAACAAACAACACATTTTTAAACGCCTAGGTCTGGAAAAAACAGGGATTCACAAATTACTTTCACATTAGCAGCAGCAGTGACAGCTGTTCCTGGTTTTTCTGCCAATGCAAACAGAGAAGGAAGCATTTTGCTTAAACACAGAGTATTTGTATAGCTATGAAGTCACCTCCACACATACACATTCAAGAGTGTATGTCCCACAACTTGGAAAGTTGGTCTTTACAGTAAGATTTTTAGAATGTATACACTAGTATGCAATACTACAAAAAAAAGTAAGATTCATTATTATCAACAGAAGGCATTTTTAATCTGGACACAGACGAGACATGGCAATATTCTGCACTACTGCGACCACACACAAAAAAAAAATCATTACTAGTCTTGGTGACAATATAATGAACATGTCAATTCCATTCTGGAACAAAGTTATTTTATTCATCTTGATGTATTTTGTTACATTAACATCTGGTAGCATGATAAATTCTCTGTAACTCATTTTTTATTTGCCCCTGTTTCACTACGCTTTCTTTGGATGTGTTTGGGGAGTGTATTTACTAGTGCAGCTTGAATAAAAAGAAACACCATGTTTCAATTATCAAAGGCTGTACAGTATAACACTTTGTTAGAATATCATAAGAAAAAAAGATGCAGGAAATTTGGTGTTTGGTATTTCCTAACTCTTAGAGTCAAGTGTATATCCTAGGCACATCATCAAGTGTACATCCTAGGCACATCAAGTAGAGACTTAGGCATTCATTCAACCCACACCTACTCCTGACTTTCATGGTAAGTAAAACAAGGCAAGTAGGCCACAAGAAAGCTGCAGTAATCTCTGGGCTGGTCCTAGATGTGGAAACTTGGGAAGCCCATGCACAGCCACATGCCCCTACATCTTATAGTTACCATTTTTTCCAGTTTTGTGTAGTTGTTTAGGGGTTTTTTTGCATTGTAGCTGGTTTGAAACTGAAAAAAAAAATCAAAGTTTGCCTTTCATCAGCTTCCTCTTAGACAGAAACCTTTCAACAGATAGCAGAAGATACCAGGACTAAAGAACTTGATTCTGACACACACAATCAGATGGAGCATAGTCAGCTTAAGAAAGTGCACTTCATATTAATAGCATTCTACTGTCTTCTTTCCAGTTGCTATTAGCAAAAGGTAAACTCAGTGAGTGGCTGTATCAGAAAACACTGTATTATACAAGTAAGTACCTTCTTTTTATATTACCTTTGCAAAAACTTTCATTGTATAGCCCAGATATTGCACTCTAGGATCAATAGCTGCATATGTAGCCAGCATTCTTGTGTTATGCTGCGCCTGGGAAAAGAGGAAAAAAAATATCAAACAGATGTTTCAATGTAATTTATGGCTAATTATAGTATAGTCTGCAGTTCAAGCACAGAAGATGCATAATGCAACTGGAGAGCAAAAAATCACAACAATATTCCGTTAAATGCATGCAACATTTCCTGCACAAACATAACTGAAAAGTGTAATCAGGACAGTATTAATGCAGTAACAACAGTAAGAACCTTGGAAAACACCAGCAAAGAAGTAAGTCCATAAGATGACTCACATTGGAACAAATTCCACAAATTGCATCTTCTTCAGAGGTGAATGTGAGCCCATTACATAAGAAATCATGCAATTCCATTGTGCTAGATGTAAGCTGGGATGAGATGTACTATTCATGATGGCAGAAAGGCCATGGTGAATGTGGCATTAACAGCTTTTCAAGAGCATTCACAAAAATGCTTTGTGTGCCATGACGCTGCTCTGCCATCAGGTTATATAGCTACTTGGGTTGGGCTGTGGGCATGGGCCACTGAATATAAATAATGTAGAAAAAAATCCCAAACACACAAAAGCATTTTAATTCTGGTTTCAAAGTTATTCCCTCAAATAATTATTTGAGTGAGTTACAATGAATTAAAAAGCTTTCTTTGAACACAAAACCAAACACAGATGCTTACCAGTGTATTGTATAAACTGATATCTCCTTCTAAGCCACTTCGTCTGTGTTCAAATTTTACTATAGGCACTTTGGCTGTTGTTATAGGCAAGATGTTTCTCAAACCTGGGGAAGCAACACTTTAGTACATAAAACATTTCCATTAACTACATATATAGTAAATGTAAATACAAAACAAATCATACTTTAAAACACCTACCTGGATGCTTCTTAAGAACTTTTGCCAAACCTTCTATTATTTCTTTACAGTTCAATTTCTAGGAAAAACAAATATCACAGTTTCAGATGTTAAAACATGGATCCTATCCCAACAAGCACATTTACTATCAAACATATATTTCATAGAGGAAAAGTCTATGTACAAAAAGAAGCAATAAGCCAGCACATGAATTTACGTAAACTGGTAACTCTTATTCTCTATGTGAACATCTACACTAAACGTCTGCCTACAGGGCATTAAAAGTAAAATAGGCTATATCTTGCTTCAATTGTGCAGAGTGCAACAAGCCGATGTGCTACTAGCAAAATCCTACCTTTTCCATGCACAGAAATCTTAGCTGAATCAAAAAACCTTAAAGCATTCTTAAATTTAAAATAGTAAATTTTATCCATTTCAAAACTCTTACCTCTGCATTTTCATGGCCTTCCAACGTCATGCAGATATCTAGATCACTGTCCCGAAATCCAAATCCATTCTTTGAAGAGCCAAACAAGCAAAGTCTGGCTTTGTCTGATCAAAAGAGTAGACCGAAAAAAGATAAATTCTTTTACAACTGAACGGTAAGTGCTTACTACGGAATATTGCTTTACTGAATGTGTAGGTGCCCATAGAAAATGAGCTTTAAGAGGGAGCTTACAAAGCCACTTCTAAGACTTCACCTTTAATAAAGGAGGAAGCACAATACTTGAAAAATTATTTATAGAAAGTAAGGCAGGATAAAGCCCATGGAATTTTTGAGTGAGTTATGTTACGGAGTTACTATAACCATTAAATAGCATCTCTAAATGTGGTGCAATGTTTTGTGGTATGTGACTGCATTTTCCTGTTTTAAATAAATCAAAATAATGTGCAAACCCAATCACCAGTACAGCTTTACCCTACAGATAAGACAGAGCTACTCTTAAGCAGTCCAAGCAGTATTTCTGGTTCCACTCATACTTTATCTAGGTTGCATATTTTTGCTGTGACTAGGTAAATTTGGTCCATCAGCAAGTTTCTGTAACCATAAGATACTGTTCAAGAACATACAAGCAGTAAGATTAATATACTTTATGGAACACTCT
>NW_009208690.1:23566-47671 GCF_000690835.1 Fulmarus glacialis
TTTTTGTTTGAAACACAGTATTATAATGCATTCTCATTCCTGTAAAGGAAAGCAAAATTATGTAACTGAGAGGAAGCAATTTCTTCCTAACTGAAACGAATACATTTATCTGTTCAACTGAAATCAATGCTAGGAAAATATATATAACACCTATTCACAGCTTTTTCCTAACCTTTAATAGAATTGGAAATTTTAAGTCTTTCAAGGCTCTGTAACAGGTCTCAATCCTCAGCTGCTGCCAGTAAGTGGAGGGCATAGCCAGTGGATCGAAGTGCAATTCACAGTTCCTCGATCACAGGCCAGCTACAGCAGAAAGGATGGCCTTCTGTGTAGAGCAATGGACTGGAATTCAGGAGACCTGGGTTTGGTACCTGGCTCTAGCACTGTTTTGCAACATCTCCAAAAAATCACTTTCCATCTCTGTGCCTTGACTTCCATGATTGCAGTAAAATACTTTTGCCTATTTTATAAAAAGGATGTGAAGATAACAAACTCATTAAGATTTCTAAGATACTTAAACACTGGTGACTAGGCATCAAAAGTACTTGGCCCACGACCCACATAACACTAAACCCAACTGGCCAGGGCCCATTCAAACTTTCTTTTTGTCCTGACTGCAATAGTCCTGTATCTGCATTATCACTCTTGCAGCTCTTCCTCCACTCTAGAGACATTTCCATGCAACAGCATTGAGGGATGTTCAGTTTAGAAGTCTGCAAGATAGCTTTACATACAGAGGGAAAAGAGATGCCACTGCTTTAAGCAAGAAAAATGAGCGATAATGAGACAAGTTACATCTTCATGCTCTGGACAACGTGAATGAAGAAAGCATTATCAAGAATCACTACCTACTGTTACATACCATTATACTCTTTTCGAATAAATCTTTCCAAACTTGCCAGAATTTGTTCTCTGTTTTGTTGCTCAGATAAAGGAGGGGATAATTCATCTAAGTAAAAACAAGTTAAAGCACAGTCAGATGTGACATTCAGTTACTTCAAAAATCTTTTTCAGCTAATTAAAAGTATCGGATATCCTTTTTTTTTTGTTACATTTACTTTCCTTGAATATGTGTTTTTCTTTTTTATGATATCATTAGAGTTGTTAGGATTTTATTTCAGACGTTTGATTTTTCTGCAATCATTCAAACACAGAGCAGCTTGGTGGGCACCTGGCATCCAGCCAAGGTTAACCCACCACAGCACCCAAAAGCGGCTTTTTCCAAAAGAAGCCATAGAATTCGACAAACACAAAAACTAGTGCCCAGAGCCTAATTTCTGGGAACACTAGTAACTTTTTACAAACCCAGTGAAAAATCCTGTATACTATTAGTTTCTCAAATCTGTTATAAGAATTTAATATCACAACCATGGATTGTATGAAAATAAAAATATTGATCAATTTGTAGCCTAGGGTACCTGGAAGAGCTTCTTGCCACTGAATTTACTGGAATAAGTCATTTAACCCTACAGTTTTTATTTTTTCCAGATTACAGACCACAGTTTACAGTGGAGTACAAACACTTTTCCAACATACCAAAACATCTTTTACACACTATATCAAGTATTTCCCGAAATCTGTTTGTCATTGGTGGTAGTGGTTTTAGATCAATTTTCTTGAAATCCTCTGGGCAGTCATTTTTGGAATGTCCATCCCGTTTGCAGATGCTGCATACTATAGTTGGTGGCTTTTAGGGGAAAAAAAAAGTGCACAAATGCAATTTACTTTTAAGATAGTTCAACAGACCTAACATTTCCATGTAAGTCATGCAACATTAACATGCATTCATTAACATCTGAACAGCAACAAAGTCTCTACAAAGAACAGAACACCACCTCTCAACAGGCTGCATTTAGTTCTCACAGTGCATAAGAGCAAGTGGAAATTCTATAAGAAAGTAGGAGAGGAAGGGAGGAAAAAACCCACAAAACAACCAAAAAACAAAACTCAGTGGGTTTTTCTTTTGGTTGTTTTTTTTTGTTTGTTTGGGTTTTTTTTTGTGGAAATCAGAAAGCTTTGCATAAGATGGGGGCAACAGACCATCTAGTCCAAATGGCATACAGGTTCGGTATTTTCCAGTCCTGAATAACAGGTACTCTAAAAAGGCTAGAGTTACCATTCATAACAGAGGCTGAAACTAGGACAATCCTATCATCCATCCACCCTTAGTTTTAGGGACTTAAAAGTAATAGCCCACAAATACATGACCAGCATCGCTTAAATACACAGCTTACCTTTCCTGAAGTCAAAATAAACTTATCGAACACATAATGCATTTCTTCTATAGAGAGTTTGCCTTCATCTTTGAGATCATGAGCTTCCACCATTGCTTTGCAATTGGGCGAGGTAGCTGGTGTGCCAGTGCACTTATTCTGAGAAGACTCTGTTACCAAACTCTGTCTACTTTCAGCGTCAGAAAATTCGTTACTAGAATTTGTGTCATAGGGTTGATATTCACTGCAGTTACAATGGTGGCTTAGCTCACCTTCAGTTATACAAACTGAAATTTCTAAATCATCCCTCCCTTTAAGTGATTTTTGCTTTAATTCACAGCATTCATTAGAAATAAGGGATAAAGCTTCTTCTTTGTCTTCGTCGTAACTAGAGTCCAATGTTGAAAGTAACAAAGAGTCTATGTTCTTGGAAGTACATCTTTTGGCTACAACTTCTACCACTTCATTACATTCAAGTTCGTTCTCTGGTATGTTACATCCACTTCCTATATTTTGTTTATCTACAACTTTTTCCCCTTGTGGAAGGCAACAGTTGGCTACAGGCTCTTCAGATCTTGTGGATTTCTTATTATTGATTTTCCCTTTTTCTTTTTTCTTGGTATCTGGCTTGGATTTAATCCCATCTTTACTTTGTGGACATGCAAAATATTTATATGCTGTCCTAAATCGCTCCAGGATGTACTCAAATACCATCTGGCTATTTAGACTTCGTGCAACATTCCTCTTTAGTGCAAAAGGATCTAGGAAGAAAAAGAACAATTTCATTAGTAATCTTTAATTCCTACATTTCACTAAAGCAGCTGAAATACCTAAGTTACGATATGGCAGTTAAAAAGAGATTCTTATAGTATAGTCCAGAACTGTATTTGGATATACTTAGAGAACATAGGGCCCACAAGGTTTTTTGGACTTCTTGCATACAAAGCATAACACACATGTGGCCATGAATGGTTGGCTATCATAAACCATTCTAAATAGTGTTATTTAAAAAGAAAACCACAGGTATATTGTACCATTATATTACGGTCAATTTCTAAACTAGAAATGAAAATAAACATACAAAGGCAAAATAAATGTAGGCCTGCCTGAACTTTTTTCCTTCACTAAAGAAGGATTTGCATTTCCCTTAAGAAATTAATTTCTCTAAGAGTAACATTAAGGTTATAAGGATTATATGAACCAATCTCACCAGGTTTCATTCTTAGTCCTTCCTAGCGATTTCTAGATCAAACATGTTTTCCAAGTAAAAAGAGCACTTGCATAGTTGCTATAAGTTTGCCTGGGAAGATAGTATCAAACTGAGATTCTGTTACTTCATAATTTCAGTTACAAACTTAACATTAAAAAAAAAACAAAAGCAAAACCAAAAAACAAACAAAGAAACAAACAAAAACAAAGAAACAAAAACAACACAAAAAGACCAACAATAGCAGGTATCAGAACCAAAATGCAATCTGTTTTTTGAAATTATTTCCTGTTTCTTCCTCAATAATTTGCCCTTTCATCTTAGAGGTTTCAGTTTCCCACATACTGAATAAACACTACGTTAGTTTTAAAACTCTCTAGCTAAAAGTGATTGTAGAAAAGAATTAGGAGAGGAAATTAAAGCCACAGGAGTTATCTCACTACCCAACATGTGCCTCAACAATTCACTGCTTGTTTTTCTCCTTTTTACTTTTCCTTCTTGCTCTTCTTGTACCTTACTGACTCATCCTTCAATATACCTTTAGTAACTCATTCTCTGTCTTTATGATTCTCTTCGACCTATTTCTCCTTGTCCTCTCCACCACCTCATGTGTGTTACAGAAAAGCTTCAACTTCATCAACATCTCTAGAAAGTGTCCAAAATTCATTATTTATGCTTTTATAAAAATATCACCTTAAATGGTTTCTTAGCCTTCCTCAAATACCCAATTTCTCTATTCTTAAGGCCAATTCAGAATGCCATGCATTGCTCTGTGACTTTCACTGTTAAGTATTGTTTACATATTTTTATGAGTTGAGAAACAGAAATAAAGATGTCTTCCAGTTATAAAGAAATAATAGACCAAGTAATTTTCTTTCTTTCTCTCCTCAACATATATAACTCAGGGTATGTATTATCATAAAATTCATATGGTCTCACCCCCTGAAAAAATCACTTTCCTTAGCAGGATATTCAGGCCCTGAATGAATTCAGGCCTATGACATGCCATTCAGTTTCACAGTGTGGAAATACTACCAACAGGGAAAGGGGCAACAGAAGGTGCTCTGTGTATGTGTGTGTTACTTTGACGGGTTTGCTCCAGTTCACTCTGATAAGAGCTAACCTCTCTGCTCAGTCTGCATTAGAGTCAGAGGAAACAAACTGATAGCTGGTAACACTCGAAATACATTGTGGTTTTTGGAAATGCAGCTAGAGGTGCTGAAAATTCATATCAAAATTATTAAAAAGGAATAAATAATAGCTTATAGAAAGAATGAAACAGATAAGAGATAAGAACAGAATGGTGAGAAACAGTGAGACCAATTTACACTTTGTACTTCAAGGACCAGAGTTGCAAAAAGTAGTATTAAACAGAAAATTTGTCTTTAAACAGACAAAATAGCTGACAAAATATAAAAAAACCAATTTACTTTCTCCTCTGATTATTGACTTAGTTTATTGTCCAGACTTCTTGTGACAGACCTGTAAGTATTAGGTAAAGAAAGATAATAATGCGGGATGACTACAGAACTAGAAAAGGCTATTATCCTACCTTCAATGGCTATTCGCCTTTTAGGCCAGTTTTTATTCTCTCTGGTTAAGAGTTCTTGTACCCGTATGCTGATGACGTATTCCTCCAAAGCAAATTCCAGTGTGTAAAACTTCAACAGTTCTAACCACAGTTGCCCCAGTGAAACTTGATGAGGGGTTTTGAATGCTAAGAGAGACTGAAACACATGGACAAGAATGCTCAACTGCAATAAGAAATGAAAATTCCCTTTTTTTTCCTGGTTCCATCCAATATTACTGTTTAAAGATAAAAAACAAGGATAAGAGACAGAATATGGTTTTCAATGAAATAAGGCCATGACTTACATTGCCGTGTTTCTCCTTTGCATTACTTTGGTTGTCCACTTCCGAGCTTGTTACCTTTTTACCGCCACCTTTTTGTTGTTCAACTTTAGTTTTACTTTCCGCTCCAACTGAGTTTTTTGCTGCACCATTTGTTGGTGGTTTGTACTCCCACCGTACAAACTCCTCTTCTTCTATACCCTTCAGCTGGTGGTCATCTGGCCTCTTTGAATCAAAGCCTTCAATCTAACAACAATTAAAGTGGCTCTGAAACAAGACTGTATATAATACATACAACCAAAAGTTTTCACCAAAGGTAACACTGACAATTGTGATATTTATCCCCCCCAAGAATAACCGGTATCAGAGAAATAAATTCAGAGGATTAAAGAAGAAAATATTTGCCTTTTTTCCAAAGTACAGCATGACACAATTGCACAGGCCATAGCAGCTGCCTTTTTTTAAAAGTCATCAGAATCATCAGGCATCGACTGTGTGAGGATTAAGTACCAATGTGTTTTATTTACAAATTTCTTAGGTAATCAATTTTTGCACATTTTATGACCTTGCAGAACACAGAAATAATGTCAACAATTTAACAATAACGTTACTGTATTACCAAAGCACTTACCCAATTGCCCAAATAGGATGGTAAAATACGTGGTTTTCTTTGTTGAAGAAAAAATATCACCATTAAGGCAAAGGAATATGAGGGAATCCCACCTTCAGCCTGACAGTCAATGTGACAGAGCTGTAAGAGAATACATCATTATTTTTATGATGTAACATCAGTATTTTAATTTAAAATCTATTAGACAAATATTAAAGAAATGCGAGATACATACTAGAGTAAAACAGAAAATCCTTTTATCTCAGAAACTGCAGTCATCATGCCATGCCACGTACAGACAAAATGCAAATTATAGTAATTCATACAGTGTCTTAAGTTATACTATTTTATTATACGTTATTCTCTTCAGTTTCATCACATTTTGTGACTGTGGGACACATTTATGTTCCTATCTAGAATTTCAGTCAACTCTCAAGTTTTTGTTATTGTGTGGTATCTCACGTATGGGCATGGGGATTCTAAGTATCTGGCTGTAATCTGATACTGATCTCTTCCATGGGAACTCAAGAGAGATGTAATAAACATATTAGACTTTGAACAGTTCTTTGTCGTTTCTACTGCTGCTACTGATATGTTGTAGAACAGGAACTTTTGTAAAAACACCTTGCTAAATCAAGCAACAATAATAATACCATGCAACTGATTTTTCAATAAAGCCAAGCCATTATAACTCATGTATGGCCAGGCAGCAATTTCAGGACGAAATTACAAGACAGTTAGATGCTGGCTGTGAACATTGTAACTTGGTTCCTGTGATCACCGTTGACGTCTGTAAGAAATACAGCAGGGTATGATGACAGACCCTTTTTGGAGCAAGTTAACTTTTTTCAATATGACCTCAATAGCAGAAAGTTTGCAAGACCCAACTGCTCTGTTGAGCTGGTTTTCAAGGAGCAGTTAACTAGTTTTAAGGAACTAGTGTAACAGCTTGCTAACAGAATAGTGGAAGCTTCATATATATTTACAGTTTCACAGCAAAACGTTCAGTCTCATTCTGGCCTGTTAAGAGAAGAGGTGAACTAGTGGCATGAAGTTCTCTTCTACAAACATATTCATGATATATTATACATTACATTGTATGCAGTACTTAAAAAGAGGAAATAAACATATTTAATTATCCTCAGTATTTATAAACTTACTCTAGCCCAGTAGCGGAAAGCCAAAACCAAGGGAATAAGGACAGGCTCCAGTTTGCCAAGTGCAGCCAGCAGGTCCGTTGTAAGGCAAGCCACATCATTTCTAGCACTTACTTTACATGTCAAACCACTGTAATTACAAATGTAAAACAGATAAAAAGAGTTAATGCCATCATATCACAGATGATGCTTGGGGCAGAGGGGAGACAGGGCATCACATCCCCACAATAAAAACATGCATCAGTGTCTCCCTATGTAAGAACCTGAACTTTTTAGACAAAAGCTACAGAATATAATCACATTTTCTTTACTATTAACTCATCAGTTGGATCTAGAACTTACAAAAGTTCACTACAGCTAAAAATATGAAACAGCATCAAGAATTTGCTCTAAGTTCTGCCATTACTTAATTGTGCAATCTTAACACAACTCAAACTCTATGGATATCTTCCACATACCAACTAACTAACTAACTAAAACAAACCCCCAGACCTGCTGCGTATTAAGAGTTGGTAAGTCCACACAACAGCTGCTCTAAGAACTTTTGGTTTGCTTCTCAGAATAATTATTTCTATTTTCTTGGAACTTACAAGGCATTTGCATAATCCACAAATACAGGAGAAGATATGCCCACCCTCGATGCATTTCCTTCTGCAGAGTTTCAATCACATATCTCTAGCCAGTCAAAGCAATATGGACATCATACAGCAACCATGTTTCATTTTAGAGGTTTATACTTCTTAGGAATTTACTGAAACTGTCAGATGATGTGTCCTTACTGGTAATGTGTATCTTATACAATGTTTTTAAAGCCTTGGATTAAACTGCTGGTAGAAATTTTAAACATCAACTGAAAACCATTCCACTTTTCCCCTATTTAACTCAAAGTAGAACTGGTATTTTCAGACTCCTACAACTAATGACCTCTATGAGGCACAAAAACAAAGCAAAGCTTTCCTTTAGATTGTATTTTCATGTATAAGCAATTCCCCTTTAACATGAATGTTAGCTAATATTACAGTAACACTTCTTGTCAGGAGTGCAGGCAAGTAGCTGCTATGAACAAGCATAGTAGAAACTGGTACCTCATTAAAAATCCTTTTCAATGACATGTACCTTTTAACATCTTTGCAAAAGACAACAGGAACTTTGGCATGGAAATCTGACTCCACATCTGAGTAGACAGCTGAGTAAGGAGAAAAAAAACCATTAGGTACAAAAGTCTTTTACAGTTTTCCCAATTGTACCTTTAAAACTATTACATTTATACCATGCTTTTACGGAACAACTCAAATTAAGTGCTGCGTAGCTAACGAGTAAGCAATATTTTCTGGATACTTTTGATGCTCACGACCAGTATCACACGGCCAGCAGGGAAAAAAAAAAAAAAGAAAAACCCTTGTCAGATACCTGGGCTGGTATCTCCTCTAGAACCTTTTTGTCTGTACATTTGAAAGATACAAGATTGAATCTCTGACAAACCATCAGGATAGTTTGAGAACCACTTATGGAGCTCACCTATCAAAATTTCCTGAAGGATCAAAAATGCAATGCTACTTGTGTCACTTGGTTCAAGATGTGCGGATTACAGGGTTAGATGACTTCCAGACAGAACCAGGAGGCTACAAGTTTCAGAAGTCTTGTAATAGTTCTCACTGATGTTCATATGCAAGTGGAAAGTGGATTCTGGGTTTACTGCTTAGAATTTCTCCTACAAAGTTACATACTGTTTGACCTGGCATCTAACACTATTACCATAAATTCTGGCAATCTGAACTGGACTACCTCGGCTGCCATTCTCCTGCTGCAGGTTCTCATCTCTCACTTACACAAGCACTGGTATTCATAAAAATCACATTCATAAAAACAGCTCAGACACTTTGATTGAAAACTAACCTATTTTTGTAAGTTTACAGAAAAATTAAGCATAAAAACAACAGCAGTTGGAATATTAATTAAATAGAAATGAGATGCAACTAAAACTCACCACTGTTCTTCAAGATTTCAAGCACCTGTATCAGAACATCTGGTTGACTCATCTAAAATGATGAAAGTAGAGCCAGTTACATTATTCAGACTAACCTATTTTATTTTACACTTTAAAACTACTTGCACAACTAGTAACACTATGTTCTTTCACAAAAGTGAAATCATGTGTCAGTATCAATGAAAAAGTTAACTGTATCTGTCCGCACCATGAAAACAGGTACTAGTAAACATATTAGCCAGTTTTCTTTTAGCCTACAGCTTTTTTAGTTAATACTTCTGTTCTAGATCCATATTAATAGACTCCGTAAAGTTAAAACAAAATACTTGCCATATATTCAACAATTTCAATGTCAACATATGCCACTAGAAACGCACAACAATAAAGAATTTAATGTCAGTACTTTCCCAAGGCTTTTTAAAGGTTATAATTTTTAAATGTGTTTTTCTTTTCTCCCCAGAAATCAACTTAAGTGGTGTTTCAAAGACAAGCTAAAAATTATCACCACCTTTGAGCCTTTATGAAAAAGTTACAGTACGCTCCACATGCAATTGTTTGAAAAGGGGCTCAGTTTTGCTCCCTAACTGCAGTTATCATTTCAAAAGGCTATGTGTAAGTATGTAACCAGAACAGGTATCTTGGATTCCACTGTAACACATGCAGTCAAAAAAAGAGCAAGTTCAGCAGCTGTGCCTCTAACAAGAACATGCTGCTAATACCATACTAAACATGAACCAACAACTTAAATGTTTAAAGGCAAGTTATACTGCTCTGCAGGAATTTTGTACCACAGTAAACTGTAAACTGGGATGTGACATCTACTTGCAAGTGACTAAAACATAAAAGGAAAATTGTCACTTTTAGCCCCACCTTTAAAAGGGGGGGAGGAGATGAAGACCTACAAGATTTTACTGTCTGAATCACGAGCACATAAAAGCACACTTATCCAGAGCCAACTATTTTCATATTGCTTCAATGCCTACTCAAAAAATTTTTAAAAAAGGCTAGCATAAGATTGTCCAAAAAAACCAGAATTAAAGTTATCTAATAAGCCATGAAAACTTTACCCACTGGATTCATAGCACACTTGACACTAAATCAAAGATTATATGCTTTGTGCTATTCTAACACCGAACGCCCCAATAGAAAGTGAAGGCAATGGAGTAGAAATAAATGTGGATGGCCTTGATTTAAAAAATCTCAGTTAATACGAGATAATATCTACATACCTTAGGGGGGAATTTGATATCAATGTTAACATCGCTGGTCTTAAAAGCGAATCTAGTTAAACAGGAGCCATACATCCTCAGTGAACAGTCTGGAAGAGAGAGAAGCATAATTATTTAATAACTAGTAAATAAATTATTCTTTAATGGATGATGGACACCTTGCTTTAAATACTGTACCTCCCAAGTGGTACTCCCAGATTAATGAATATCGAACCACTTTCTCACTCCTGTGAAAGCTAATCATTTCCATAACACAGCATCACAGGAAAAGGGATAATTCAGATAGTATAATTACCAAATGTCCAAAATTTTTCAAGCTGTGTTAAAGTATTTTTGCAATGCAGGTTTAGTTTTGTTTGTTCTTAATATAAAATTAAATATAAAATGGCAATAAACGTTACCATCTCAGTGCAGGATTTTATTTAAGAGCGTTTGTTACCTACAGCTTGATTTCACTGCAGCAGTTAGCCAACTGTAAGATCTTTGTTGCCTCATACACTTTTGTTACAAAAAATTTTTATATGTGCTACAATCTGTTAATTACATCAGCAAGTTCCTATGCACAATTCATTATGAAACATGCACATAAAACGTAAATTCATTATAATCCAAGACACAAAGAACAGTATCCATTTAGTAAGTGTTTCTATATTTAATAGTTCCTTACCTGCAAAGATGTACAACAGATCTAAACTAATTACAAAGTAACTATTCAGTAATAATATCATGATAAATGCCATTCCACTCCATAAAGAATTATTTATCCCACTTCATGATACAATTTTTGTAGATGAAAACTCTCCTGTAATATATATTAGGGCTTGGACATATTTATGTCAGCTGAAAATTGAGTCTATTATCAATCCATTCCAAATCCAACACCCTGCTCAAGCAAGTCACCTAGAGCAGGTCGCCCAGAAAATCTCCAAGGATGGAGAGTCCACAACCTCTCTAAGCAACTGTGCCAGTGTTCAACCAGCCTCAGAGTGAAGAGGGTTTTTCTTGTATTTTTTCTTAGTACCTTAATTTGTGTTCTGACCAAACTCTGCCAAACAGAACCACAACAAAATAATTCTTAAAAGAGAAAATAGATCTTACACACACAGAGCTTCAAACAAACCTTTCTCTATTTTTCACTACTTAGAAACTAGCCTTTCAAAAGGAATTTCTGTATGGTAAAGTAGTAGTAGTAGTAGTAGTAGTAGTAGTAGTAGTAGTAGTAGTAGTAGTAGTAGTAGTAGTAGTAATAATAATAATAATAATACC
This sequence comes from Fulmarus glacialis, assembly GCF_000690835.1. Classification (NCBI taxonomy): domain Eukaryota; kingdom Metazoa; phylum Chordata; class Aves; order Procellariiformes; family Procellariidae; genus Fulmarus; species Fulmarus glacialis. The sequence continues at coordinate 35,087 of NW_009208690.1, forward strand.
ACCACCACCACCACATTGTAATTACTTCCAATGGCTTTTCATAGTACTAAGAAGTCTTGCATAGTTCTAATGCAAGCTCAAGAGAAAATCATGCCAGAACATGTTTTCTACACTGTGCATGAATTAATTTTTTCCTAATTTACAACTTAGGAAAACACATTCAGTAAAACACAGTGGGCTTTGAAAAGGGGAATAACAAGTTGTCTTTTACTACTACAGACTCCCCCTCCACTACTATTACACCTCCACATCAGCTCATCAGCCCAAACAAGTCAGCCAGCCAAGTAACACTAACACAGTAATTTTCATGAGTATTTATGTAAAAGTAATAATTTCTTTTGCTTTGTCTTGTGCTAATATATTGAAAACTCAATAGCATGTCAGAACAGAAGTTTGCACTAGGAGCCACATATGGCAATATTATAAAGCAAACAGATTAGAAAACCTCCACCCTACAAGTCCCTGTTCTATTCAGCATCTTATGTTTAAGCATATATTTAATATAGCTCCTAAAACTAAAGCTGATCATCCTGCAGTAGACAAACAAAATCTTTCTAACTAATGTATTTTTATAGAGCAAAGAGAAGGTATTTCTAAAATAAAAGGACAGTATAGAATATCGACCCCGTTTCAATATAGATGAAATTAAAAGTTTGAAAACTTATTTTTTGTTAAGGAGATTAATATTTCTTTTGTTCAGATTCACTGAAAAACAAACCATTGTTAATATAATGTCAACATTACTGTAGCTGCAAAAATCAGCTCTAAAACTCCCAGTATATTAACTATAGGATATGATGGGAAATCAATGCAAAGAAGCAAATGTCAGAGATTATTTATTGTTACATTATTTTATTTTCCAACAGTTGTACAAATTGGATTTGAATGTTTACATGTCCTATTGAAGTAACATACTGTACTTCTGAAGGGGGAGAAGGAAGACTACCATTCAACTTATCCAGACAATTTTTATGAACTTTATTAATACACTGAACTTTATTGACCCACTGAAGCAAAAAAATGGGACTAAGCTTTTAACCTACTCAGATTTTTTTTGTCTAAATTATTCTTATTTTTAATCAACATAAAGCACTCAATCAAGAAAAAGGCAGATGAGGTATGATATTTATACATGGTTAAGTAAATGTAATATTTTGACCTATTCAAGACAATTCCAGAGACTTTGGGAAGCTATAGTTGATCTCAAAGTACACCTCTCCCCATTTTAGGACCCATTAATCATAAATATACATGAGAAGAAATACCTGTTAAACAATAACCCTTGTTGATTTTAATGACATGTTTCAATGAACAGTTACTGATTAGTACTTCGAGATATTTCAGATCACAATTAAGTACTGAAAATGTCTCATATGCTTACCAAAATCACTCACAGACGAGGTCTAATTTTTTTTTTCCTAAAACGATGCTTTAAAAAAAATTGCCTCATGCAACTTTTATCTGCCCTGAAAGATGTTATAAACAACTCAAGGACTGGTAGGAAAAAAATACATTTCAAACTCCTCCTCATTTTCCCCTCCTGCGACATTTACATTAGTTTAATTAAGCGTACTTGAAAACAAAAAAAATCTCTACTATAACAGCCACAGATATTTAGTAATGCTAGGTAAAGTATAGGTGGAAAGGTTTGTAGGACTAGAGCCTGAGGGAGATCCTCAGTGGCTGAGGCTTTAAACATGACAAGGAAGGAAGTATTTCGTGCCCTGGAAACTTCCAATCTTTATCAGAAATCATCACTTTAAAGAGGACCAATAGCTTCAATAAACACAATCTTTTTCTAGGTTTGTTAGCTTCTTTAAAATCAACTGCCAGTCTGTATTAAAATGCCTGCATGTATTAATATTGTATAATATAAAGATAATTTAACCCCAAGTGCATTAATTCACCATTAATGAAGGTACCAAAATCTGTGTAAAAATAAAGAAAAAAAAAAAAAATTCACCTAAAGAAAATGGAGAATACTATGAATACCTGGTAAGGGCTGTTGAATAATTTTCTCCATCTCGTTTACAATTTCTTGTCGAATTCTGAAGTCATCATCTGATATGCCTTGTTCATTTGCTGCCTCAATGAGTGCAAAACTCAGAGCAGCCAACTGTGCAGAAGAAGGGGGTGGGAGGGCACGCAGCTCATTTTCTTCTTGTTTTTCCTGAATAATTGTTGGATGATAAAAGTAAAAACTGATATTTTAAGAGAAAAAGGTTATCTCATAATATTGCATGATACTAGAATGTATGGTTTGCTGTTTGTGTTCTTCTATTTACAAAGTGTCCTGACCAAACACTTTCAAAGGTAGGAACTCTGCCTGGCCTAACTGGCAAATGTACTAGTTTGGCTCACAGAAATGACAGTAGACGCTCAGTGCTTAAAAGAGAACATGTTGTTTCACAGCTGGCAACTGGGGAGGAAATCTGCTGTGTTATATTCCTGAACCACATTTTCTGACAGTTCTGAAACAGAATTCATCCAAGAAAATGAAAAGCTGTAATTGTTCCTACATAATAAAAGTAACCGAGCTGAAAAAGTTTTTCTAGAGTCACACAGGTTTTTTTCCAGAGTGTATTGTACTTGAAGGAAAGATATCAGAGGCAGAAAAAGTATTCCTACCTCCAAGGAATTTTGGTAAGTTGAGCCCCTTTGCTGCCTAAAGAGCTGGTGCCAGAAAGTGCTACTTTTAGAGCATCAAATTATAATCAATTTAATCCAACAGCAAGAAATATGTCAGATGCAGCAAGTCATTCGGGAGCAAGTACAACAATCACTTGTTTCACAAATTCATCAACTAAATGAAATCTGTGACTGACAACAGAAATAAATACTAACCAGAAAATAATTATGCACTAAGAAAACACAGTCCAGTATGAAAATGTTTGGTTAGTTCTAGGCTGCATCTCTCAACTCTTCTGTTCTAATTTGAACAAATTTAGCATAAGAAAGAACATGTGCATTTTTAAAGGGTGGTGTTTTTTTTTAATGGCACATATTTTTCTTGAGTGGGGAAGCCACAACTGCTACTAAGCTTATTTGATAGTCATGCATATCATAGTTAGAGCTGTAAATAGGTGTATTTTATGAAGTAACATTTAGACAGTTACATACCTCTTATCACTGTATTGTGGCACATATGTAAAGCTATTTGAAGACAAGTGTTAAAAAGTGAAATCGCTCCCTGTCTTCTAGCATTTCCATTCAGTGGGAAAGAAACCTCATTCCTCAATTCTTATCTCCATGCCCAGATGAAAAGCATGGTATGAAAGTGTTTCCTTATCAAATACGGGGCTGGTTTGTTGCTGTTTTATTAATTTTTTTTTCCATGATGCAATTTAGCAGACAGCAAGAGAACCAGAATCCTTTACAAATAATAACTGAACATAATACAAAAAATGTTACTTTCTGAGATGTAATGGATTTATGGCATTCAGAGTTTTCCAGGTGATGGCTTGCATATACGATAGAATTAGAGCATTAATTACAAACAGAAGTATGGTAAGAAATACATGGAAACAGGAGTAAGTAATTGACTGAATTTTGGGGAATCGTTGTAGGAAGAGTAATTTTAGCCATCTGAAAACAAAATCCTACATACTTGAGAATTTGTAGCTCTTCAACAGCATTTACAAAAATGGGTTGGCAAGAACATCTGTGCACCATTTACTGAATTTCATGCATGTAACAATTCTTTAAAGCAAAGCAAACAGTAACACCATGGTATCTGACAAGGAAACTGTTTTTCTCTTTGAAAACCCTACAACTGTTTTTCATATTAAACACATACATAAACCCAGAGAGATGAGTGACTCAGGAACTGAATCCCTCCTTACTTGAACTCTCTTTTTTTAGTCTAGACACACTATCCCCTCCACTTACCCATAACAGAAAGGATGTAGATAAAAATCTCACAAGTCAAACAAAAGAGAAAAAACAGAAAAAAAACAACTTACCCCACCCCACCTCCAGTCCCTGGAGTTCTTGCTACCAACGATATTATTTTTGGAAGAAACAGAAAAACTAAATATGTTTCTCACCTAAGTTACCTTGCCTTCTGTTACTAAAAGTATGATGAACTGCCCACTACTCAGAGATACTAATTCAGAAGCAATGACCAAAAATGTTCTTTCCTCTCTGCCTGGACAGATAATCAAGCCCTTCCTCTCAAACAGAAAACGAGCAACGAGAAATTTGTGGATCTCTGCTCAGCACACAAACTTTCACCTAAATGAAGATGACCAAAGAAAACATACCACATAACAAGAAAATCTTTAAAAAAATAAACCAAAACACAAAAGGGAAAAAAAGGGGGGGAGGGGGAAATCAGTCAAAATTTTATTTGTTAACTTACCATTATATTTTTCTTATGTCGCTTTTCTTTAATATGCTTGTGAGCTCCCTGGATATTTTCAATGTGAACTAAGCAGAGCTTGCATAGATACTGACAGTTGGTGTATTCTGGGGACCGCTGAGGAAAAATGGTCATAAATTAAAAGAAAATGTTTCTGCCAATAGTGTCTGAAAAAATAAATTCTTTGAATAACAAATTGTATTTAACATTATGTAACACTTGTATGGTCAAGGTGCTTTGCAAACATTAAGTAATCTTCAAAAAACACAGTGGAAATGGATTTTTACCCATGTGACAAGTGGGGAAAGCAAGGAAAGGAAGTGAGATGACTTGAATATTACACTTCTCAGTAAATTTTAATGAGGCAAGATTAAGACTGACGAGTTTACGCCTCTTAAGGCTGACCTTAAGGCCAGTAAGCCATTCCTTTCTCAGCTCAAGCTTTTAATAACTACGGATTTATTAAATCTCAGCATCTATCCTCCCTTCTCTGATGAGAAAGTGGCAAATATTCATCATATTATCTACTGTACATGTTATGACAGGTGGTGGTGGTGTTTGGCTAGTATATTCACAGTGTACTGTGCAAGTACTGCATTTTTTGTTCTATTAAAAAGGGTGCGGCTGGCCAACAAGGAGGAAGATAGCCTGTTTCTGACTTACTAATGACTACTCTGGATAAGGCAGGATCCTCTGACAAGGGGTAAGATTATTTCATTTTGATGAATAATTTAGGATGCTCAGAATTGGAGAAACATGCAGAACAAGCATCTTTTTGTACAGATAAGCTGAAAGAGATGGAGTACACAAATGGAGAGCTGGCACCTGGGAGACCGCTGAGAGTCTGCAAGAAGCAGCCAAGCCTCAGGAGATGATAGGGGAAAACAAACAAACAAACAAATCACCGTTTTCCTAGAATCCAAGAGGGGATACTGTGAAGTTTATTGAACCAGGAAACCACCGAGAACTACTAGAATAAAAGGCAGAAAGGACCACCTCTGCAAAGATGAGGGGTTGGTTGGCAAATACTCCACTTTAGTCTGTCTCATCCTGCAGTTGTATTTTCTTGCTCTAATAAAACACAGCTATAGAGATTGGAAACCTTTTGATATGCTCACTGCAAAGACAAAAGGGCCCCAACAAAAAGCCTGCATCTTCCTCTATACTTGTTAGCATTTTTCCAAAAACTGCTATCAGTTATAACTGGGAGAGAAAAAAACCTACTTAACATTTTCATCCTGATTCTAATACATCTATATTTATTAAAACCGAAAAGTACTGAAAACAGCAGATGTTTAAACAGTGACATAACAATGAATGAACAGAGAACACCATTTTAAGACACTAAGGTGGACTATAGATCAGTTAAACAAATTTTACTTACTATGTGGAAACCTAAACCACTGCTAAATTTGGGCAAGTTTTTCCACTTACTGAGTTTGATCTTTTGCTTTTGGAAAAAAAAAAAAGGGTCTGACACCCTCCAACTGCAGAGTAAGTATCAATTTAAAGTAACACGGTCATTATGCTTTTTCTACTAATTCTTTTCATCCTTATTTTCTATGAGACAGATACCTAGTAACGTGAAATTACACATCCACTTGGAAAACAACTTACAGACAGTTACACTTGGCTAGCTGGGAAGATTCAAGTATTCGATACCTGATGATTGAAGTAGATCAAAAATATTTTACCACTCTTCTAAAACTGAATGAATATCAGCAATATCATATTAAAAAAATTGGGTAGTTCTTTGCAATACTGATCTGCAGTATTATGTCAGCAGATGTTGCCAGCAAAGTGGAATCATGTAATGCCTTTTATTTTGCCTTTATTGTAAAGCCTTTTTTAATCATCTAGTTATGCTTAAAGCGGCAAGAACTCAAAATAGCGAGACAAAAAAATAGTCTGTAGCTTTTTTCACTTTTACTTGAGTAAGACAGAAGCATCCAAACAAGCCAGGCCTCATGAAATTTGTGCTTGGACATTCAAGGAGCTAATCCATCTCAGAGTCAGTTGTATTTTAAAGAACTCACAGAGAATGGGAACATTCCAGATCACAAGGAAAGAGAAACTTAAGAATATCCTTAAAAGGCTAAAGAGGATTTGCCAAGGAATTAAGAGACCAGTCAGAATTAGCATCCAGAAAAATACTGTAATAAAGTAAGTTATTAATAAGTACATCGGAAAAAAACAGGTCATAGGTGATAAGCTGATCTGCTAGAAACAAATTGCACTAAGCCAATTTTAGGGTTGCTTTTTCAAAGATAAAATCATAGGGCTTGAAGAAGCAGCAGCAGATGTTGTATCTTGAATTTTACAAAGTTTTTGTCACTTATCATAGTATCAGTCTCAAAAGGAGACCATAAATCCTATCTAAATAAAGAACAGTAAGGTGGGAGCAAAACTGCTCAGAAAACTGTCCTCAGAGCACACATAACTAGACTGGTTCACCACTAGTCTAAAAGCATGTACCAAGTATTTTTCAACAGGGGTCCTTCTGGGGTCAGAAACATTCATATCTTTGTTGAAGACTTAGGAAATGCAACAGAGGGTGTGCTGACTACAACTATGAAAAATACCAAGTTGGGAGAGGTTACAGAAGACATAAGGTGACAAAAATTCAGTGATCACAACAAATTAAGAGAAATGGAATAAATAAGATGCAATTAAATATTATCAAAGCAAAGTATCATTCCTCCTTAGGTACTATCAACTGCAAACTATACAGGGCTGGGAACACCTGATTGGGCATTTCTTAAGAAAAGGATACGGGGATCATTGCTGGTCAAACTACAAGCCAACATGCTATTGCTGCTAAAAAAGCAGAGATCCTAAACACAAATACTATATTTCAGACAGATGAAGTCAGCTTTCCTCTTTATATGTAAGACCTCAGCTGAAATTGCATGTCCAATTCTGGATACCAGTTACATGGTAGATGCCTATAGAAAACCAACAAGAACGAACCAGTAACTAAAAAACCCCTAAGACCAAAGAACAAAGAGTTAGTCTAAAGAAGATAAGACTGCAGAAATGATAATGATCTTCAGATATGTAGAAAGTTGCTGAAAAAAGTAATAAACTTCTGTTTATTTTCCTAGGACAACATATGAGGGATTAAAATGCTGCAAGAGATACTTACATTAGACATTAAGAAAAACTTCTGGGTTACCTATACTGACTTCAAAATTCGTTTCACTGGAGATAATATTAAAAACAGTTTACATGAACATTTTTAAGGAGTCATCTTCAATATAGGTGACTCGGACTGGTGGAAGGCTAATATACTGAAGATAGCGCAAGGTTCCTTTCAATCCTGTATTGAGTTTCCAGGTAATCAGACTTTCTAGAAAATCTTAGGTAAGTAATGGAACTGTAAACCTTTAGGTCTGCAGAATTAAAAAATATTGTTCTACACAGGCTACATGTGCCACAAAAGGAACACTACGTTTCCAACCCATATCATCTTCCACGATGAATGACTAGTCAGCTAGGAGGGATAGTATCTTAGATCACTAAAGTGATTCATTATAGAGAAGAAAGAAACAGAGGCAACAGGCTCTAGTAGAAATACCACCCAATCAGAAATATGGTGATTCTAATAAAAGATGACACCCATTTTCTTTTTTATCTGATAAATAACTCAACTTACTTTTTCAAGTCGGGAGATATAATCTCTTTCCAGACGTTCTTCAGCTTGTTTCAATCCTAGTTGCTGTTCAGCTGTCAGATTAGATTCATCAATAACAGCGGTGTTTTCTAAATAATCAGCTTCCAAAGTATGTTCTTTAGTTGATTCAGAATTCTTTATCTTACCTAGAGAAAGAAACCGTTATTTTCTTCAGATAACTCAAGGACAGGAGAAGTGAAAGTTAAGAGTACAGAGCAGTTAAGAGCATCTCACTAAGGAGCCGGACACAAATTAGAGCTACATTCCAGTTTTTGTCCAAAGGCTGACCAAAATCACCTTAGACGTTAGAATCTTTCCAGTATGTTAACCAGTATTTTGGAGAGACTTCAGAGACTAATCTGCTACTAAGAGTGCTACCAAAAAGAGCGGGGGGGGGGGGGAAATGGTAGATTAATTTTGTGTTTCAGTTATAACTTCACAGTTGCTATTAAGTTCTTCAAGGCAATAAAGGGGTTTTTTTGTTATGCAGAACAGAGTACGTGAGATCCTGATGCTCTACTATAACAGAAATATGAAATATTAGGCTTAAAATTTTTTACACAACACATTTTGTTAAGGAAACAGTCATAGAACTGCCTTAAAGACATTCACCCAAATGATCTTACAGAGCCAGTCATCAGGCGTTTCAACCTCTCGATTTAGAAAGCTGCTGGAGTCACATCTGAACACACTGCGACACCTTGCCGCCCACAGCTAGCAACCGCAGAGCTCTGGAACACTGCTACTCACCAACATGCAGGTCAATTCCGGAAGACCAGTTCCTCTAGATGCCTACAAATTTTTCACAGTCCACCAATCTGTACAAACATCTACATCTTAAATTATTCCAGTAGTTTTTCCATCAGCAAAAATGAGGGTTATTTGTGGGGGGGTTTTGTTTTTGTTTTGTTTTCTTTTCTTTTCTTTTTTCTTTCCTTTCAAATGAGATGTGTGCTCCAGACTAGCTAGGAATGAAAACTGAGCAAGTTTTCAAGTCCTGGTTTCTCAGTGACAGATGGTCCCCACAGTACATGACGGTGGTCTACAAAGAGCTGACTGATCACAGGATGCTGCCATTTCAACTTGTTTTTCCTGTCAAATTTTATTAAGATAGCTAAAAAAAAATGCACTTTAATATTTTCCTAGTATTTCCATATAAGCAACTGCTGTAGCTACTGCAATACTGGGAAATACTTCAAATAGGTCTGCACTGGCACGCCGTCTTAAACAGCATTTTTATTAGAAAAAACTACATTCTGAAAAAGTGTGACAAATCCTGAACTAAGGAGTTAACGTGAAGTAAAATAAAGCCTGATCCATACATTTAATTCTGAAATTGAAAAGTATATGTAAGAATTGAACACTCATAAGGGTAACCACTGATGGATGGTACATACTCCAGAGCCCCCTAAATCAAAAAGCCATCTGACAAAACATATTGTCAACATTTTAGTAACAAAAAGAGCACAACAATCACAGAAAAAAAGGTAAATATTTTCCCCCTACCTATAAAAAAAACTTTTCTTGCAGATTTTTCCCCTGATCCTTCTGAAAAGCAGTAATAGCTGGCATTTCCATAAGTGACAATAATTTTATGAAGGGCTCCCCCCTCCCAAGACACTATATTTACAAAATTGCCTGAAACCCCCACACACTAAGTCTCTTGCAAAGATGTTTAGGTCTTAGGCATGAGAGAAAGGACAGGTATTATCATAATCTCTTATTCTCTAAGTAATATGCTTGTATTAATAGCACATTGAGTCTAAATGCAATCAGCAACTTACTATATGTGAAAAAAATATGCAAATAGAAACATTTCAAAGCCCATTTCAGATTGTTAACAATTTTACCAGAAGAAAATTGACTAAAGAAGTGTTGAATAATACTCACTGAAGTCATCAGGCTTATATTCCATTTTTCTTTGATCTGAAGCAGTCTTACCAGGATCACCAGTCTGATTAATACTAGTCTTCAAAGTATGAACTCCCAGTGGATTTTCCAACACCAGTTTCCCTTTCTGTGTAGCTGTTAAGCTTTCCATACTGACCCCATTCCCTGAAACATGGGAGCCTGGAAAGTTTTCTCCCACTGGTTGAGCTTTTGTCTGTTTCAGGTTTTCCACTGCTGGTGATAAATTAGAAAATTTTTTTGCTTTTCCATGACTTCGATCCTGAACGTTTGACCCCATATCTTTAGTTCCAGGAATACAACTATTTACTTTGCATGATTTATTTTCTCCTTGTTTTTCAGAACAAACATCATTTTGTTTACTTTTTTTGCTGCTATTCCCACTTGGAGAACTTCTCCCAACGTCCTTCACAGATTTGTCATTTCTATTATGTTTATAATTTTGATTATTTGTAACTTTGACTGCTTTGCCTTCCTCACAGACAAGACGGACAGACTTCCTTGGGTCATGATTTCCATTCTTTGAGCTCTTGGCCTCTTCCATTATAGTGAAGACCTGCTTCTTCTGCCTCTTGAGACCACCTGAAGTGCAATTCTTCAGCAATTTGCAGTTGATTTTAAATCCACTGTGCAGGCAAGGATCGTAGCTGATTGTCTACTGAAGAAATAATGACAGACATTTTTAAACTGAAGGAAAAATATCAACGCTCTGTGTAGACAACAAATTAAAATAAACCTCTAAAATAAAGTGTAACTACAAATTATTATAGGAAGCATGTTCCCTCACAGGCGTAAGTGAATTTTCATAATACATTCCATATTAAAGTAAAACTCATGAAAATTTTGATCATCTTGACTTCTATTTAAAAGAGGAGGGGATATGAAGATATGAAAAATGGCAGAACACGATAAAAAACACTCAGTGATAAACCTGCCAACAGCTTGCTTTTTTCTTTCCTTCCTATTTTTGGCTTTCTGAAAAAAACAAGAACCAAGATGTCTGCAACTACACCGGGGGAAAAAAAAAAAAAAAAGAAAACAGAAGAAAAAATTTAACACATCTAAAAAACACCACTCAATAAACACAGAGCTTAAATTAGCCACTAGAGAAAACTAATTCAGTTTCCAGCAAGCAAGCTCCATTTTATTAACTGATTTATAAAAAAAAGTATTTAGAGATATAGCTCAAAGTATTAATAATAAACCTGACCTATCACCTGTATCCACAGATACTTAAGCATATTTCTGACACATACAATTCTCATATAAGTTAGCTGTCATCAATTAAATAAGATTTTGCTTAGCCAAAAAACCCCACAAATAGTAAATATTTTGTTTAGCTACAGATTAACTTTACTTATAAAAACCTCAGGTCTTTAGGTGGTATATCATCTGAGCTTTATGTTGGAGACAACTCAAAGATTGTTTTTCCAATGGGAAGCTAAGCATGAATAATTGGGTCTGTTTGTAAGGAATTACTCTTACTAATATAGAAAATAAAGGGGGAATCTGTAACAAGAACTTGGATTTTTTTTTTAATAACCTTGAGATAGCAATAGAAAATTATGAGAATGAAGTATTAGACATAGAAGAAAATAAATTTTATAAAACTATAGCAAGATATGGAGTTCAGAGTTTCTCTCTTTCCTGTCCAGTTACATGTTTGTAGGTAAAAGCATGATCCATAGAAATTTCTGGGTTTTAAAGAACCCATCAAAATCAGTAGCTTATCATTTAGTGAAGAAAAGGAATAATAGAAAAGTCAATGAATTACAACTACTAGAAATATCACAATGTACTTTTGTGCTTAAGAACCAGAAGGAAGGATCAGATTAAAATGTCTGGTTAAAAAAAAAAAAACTTTCTGAATATTATCAGTATAAAGGACAGTAATTTTTTTTTTTCAGGCTATATAATGTAGTTACTATCTCTCACTTTAAAGAGACACAAATCGGAAAATACTTCAGGACACAAAGCACATATACTAAAAATGGTTCTCTTAAGCGTCTATTGACATAATTGAAAATACATATTATCTTTCAAAAATGAAAATCAAACAAACAAACAAAACCCACAAGAATTTTCATGAAGTTAATGTTAGCATCACAGTCTTTACTAAAATATAAAACTTGAAAAAGAAAAAAAAATCTGTATTCCTAAATTCATTCTAACGGCTAAGTATTTTATCTCACGAATACATTTAGTTAATATTACAGCTATTTTCTATTAAACACTGATTATACCTGGCTCTTACTTCTAGACCAAAAGTCAAAGACCAAAAATCAAAAAGATTAAATAGTAGTTGCCTTTGGATTGTAGTCAGTCTTTCCCATAGCAATTCTTATTAGCTCGGCAGCAGGAACTACTGCCCCCCTGTCCCAGCACTGCTCAAGCCTCAGTGTGGTAAGAAGAGCCAGGGTCCCCACAGGTTGGCTAAATTATTCTAGTCTCTGACCACCAGTATAAAGCACTGCTGTATAGACTGGTGAGATGTTATAGCTATGTACAGAATGTCGCTTTCTTTAAACTGTATTTTACTGTGATTTTTTGTTTAATGTAACCAAAAGAGAAAGGAGAGTAGGATTTTTCAAATTCTAAACTATTCCTTACGTTTTAGTTGCTCAACCTGAAAGGCAGGGGGGCG
>NW_009208691.1:0-1366 GCF_000690835.1 Fulmarus glacialis
GGCCGCCGCTTGCCTGGGACTCTACTTTCTCTCTGTAAATCTGCAGCGCGGGGTTTTGTTCGACTGCAGCAGCGCGCCGTGTCCTAGCAGCCGGCAGCGTGAAGCATGTGGTTAGCAGCAACTGCTTGGAGTGGTCCCGGCTGAGTGGGAGTATCGTTTTCCTTGGCAGACACTTCATAGAAAGTCCTGTTTTTTCTGCCAGAATAAGCAGTCATTACATTCCATACAATTCATAGTCAAATTATTATCTATTGTTAAAATTGCCTTAATTATCAGATGTTTCCTTAGACATGTAGCTGTTTTTTAAGAGGCTGAATAGAAGTGTGTACATTGTGCAGGAGGCCTGAGCTGCACAATGTTTTCAGTACTGTTTTGTAGTTTCAGGGAGATTTTCTGTGGCTTTCGTATGTCAACAGACTTTTTATTCTCGCTAAAACGGCAGCAGAGCAAGGCCGGCGCGGCGGCGCGGCGCTGGCTTTGCCTCGGGTCTCTGCCACGCGCCCCTCCGTTATTTATCCCTGGTACCTGCAGAGCCAAGGGAGTTGAGGCTGAAGCATCGCAGCTGCATGGGAGCAGGTGTGAGATGGCTGTGGTGGGAGAAGGTCCCAGACAAGCATCTTCTGTTTTGGAGGTGCAGGTAGCGTCTGCCCAGCAGGGCTGGGACCTCTGTCAGGGGGCTGGAAGGGTCCCAGGTTATTCGGGGTGGTGATGTTTATCCCTGGTACCTGCAGAGCCAAGGGAGTTGAGGCTGAAGCATCGCAGCTGCATGGGAGCAGGTGTGAGATGGCTGTGGTGGGAGAAGGTCCCAGACAAGCATCTTCTGTTTTGGAGGTGCAGGTAGCGTCTGCCCAGCAGGGCTGGGACCTCTGTCAGGGGGCTGGAAGGGTCCCAGGTTATTCGGGGTGGTGATGTCCGTCATCTTAGCCTGCACTGTGGTGTAGGCTGGCGGCTCGTGCAGACCCCACCATCCTGGTTATGTGCAATGGGTTGCCAACCCTGGCAGTGCCCACGTGGTTGAAGAAGGGCTGCCAACGGCTTCTCGAGAGGTGTCGGATGTGTGGTTCTCAACTCCCATCCCCTCCACCCGTAGCTGTTCTCCCAATAAGCAGAGGGGTGCTCACCACGGGACTTCTATGGATGTGCACGTGTGTGTCGAGTTGCAAGGGTTCAATCCTTCATATCTCCCTCCTGCTCTCCTCCCCAAACCATGGGATGGAGCATCAGGATTATCCCGTCTGCTCCAAATCCTTCGCCTCCTCCCAGAAGAGGAGCGACCTTCTGGGACCGATTCCCTGCTTTTATTCTGCTTTTTTTTTTTTTGGCAAGGAAATTCTTGTTAGCCAAAGAGGTCAGGGTGTGCGTCTCC
>NW_009208691.1:1510-2054 GCF_000690835.1 Fulmarus glacialis
GAAGATAACTTCCTTCTCCCATTGCTAAGCAATGCGAGGGCCCGGGAAAACTCTTATATTTCCCCCTTGCTCCCTGAATTACCTTGTGTGCTCCAAGATGCCCCGTAGCAAACCCCTCCGGCGCCCTGGAAGGGGTGGTTTGTGCTGTTCACTGGGATTTGTGCATCTCGGGAAGAAAGCTGCTGCTTGTGTTATTTTTTTAATTGCCAAGCATTTTAATTAAAAGAGAATGACTTTGTTGTAGCCAGTCTTACCTGCTTCCCGCTTTGTTAAAGACTTTCCTTAGTGTTTCATGAAACTATTTTGCCTTTCCAGCAGAGATTTCAGGCCGTCTGTGTTTTTCTTTGCCGGTGCAGTGTGCGTGTGGCCCCGGGGAGGCTGCGGCCGAAGTGCTGCGTTTGGTCTGGGGGATTTTCTTCTTGTTTACGTTTTTCTGGTCCGGGAAAGGCGCTCGGATAAAAGCAGCGTGTTGGGAAGAGGGGAGCCGGTGAGGAGGCGTCAGAGACTTTACATGTGTGGGGCTGGTGGCAGCCACGTGGGCTGT
>NW_009208691.1:2840-3075 GCF_000690835.1 Fulmarus glacialis
GGGGTGGGACGGGGAAGGGGTGGTGGTCCCCAAGGGCAGCGGTGCATCACCTCGCTGGCAAAGTGCAGTGCTTGAAAGGATGGAGATGGTGCTTAAAAAGTATGTTTGGGGTACCTACCGATGGGATTGGCCTTCATAAAGGGCTGCTCAATGTTGATTTTAATGTGAAATTAAGATTGTAGTGCCTTTTTCCCAATGTAAAGCATTGCCTGATTTCTCCTTCCCCGCCCCCCCC
>NW_009208691.1:3099-8083 GCF_000690835.1 Fulmarus glacialis
GCTTCTTTTTTTTGTTGTTCATCTTTAAAGCAGAGAAATAAAATCTGTTCGTTTCCTGTCTTTCTACTCATATTCCACTCATTGTGGCTTACACCGTCGGTGGCCGATGGACGTGGACGTATGTGAGTTCCCTGTGAGGGACGACTCCTCACCCGGCTGGTTTTGGTGTAGGAAAGGTACGAGGTCAGCAGAGAGGAGCGAAGGATTTCAAAGGAGTATTTCTCTTAATGTTTCCAATTTAGAAGTTGAGAATTGTCTGGATTTTAAGCAAATTCAGATGGGAGCAAACAATGATGAAATGTTTAAAATATGTTTCAACATTTTTGTGGGAATAGGAACTGTTCTTACACAGGCGAGACTGCAGCTTTCGGGAGGTGAAAATATGTGGCCCTTACACATTGTCAGCATTGTTGCTGCTTTCCCCCCCCCCCCCCTTTTTTTTGTGTGTTTTCCCCCCCCCCTTCTTTTTTTTAAAAATGCTCATAGGAAATTGGCTTTGGTAATTGAGTTTCTACAGAACCACAACATCCAATAGCTGTTCCTTTCCAGGGGTCACACTTAGGTTAGTTAAAGTAATGCGCAGTTGGTTTAACCTCTTGTGGTTTGTAGTGCTATTCTAGAAATTACTGGTGATTTGGGGTGTGTTAGAGTAACAACTTCACAGGAAAACCCCAAATGTCAGGGTGTCTGGTTTTCAGAGAGCTCTGACCGCTCACCCTGTGAAAACTGGGCACCTCGCACTACGTCCCTCGAAGGGACGTGCTCGTGTTGGAAAATGTAGTAAAAGCCTTTACAGCCCATTGCCTTTCCTTTTGAAAGAAGCCGAAATAACCCTTGGCGAATTGTTTACCTACGTTGACTTATAACACCCTCCTGCTTCGCAGCACCGTGCAGAGCCCGTGCTGGATGCTCGGTGCTGGGTCGCATCGCCCCGCATGGCCGGTCCCCCTGCAGCAGCTCCGGTGGAGGAGCAGCAGTGCCCTGGACCCCCAAATCCCTGGGGTTTTAGGGGATTTGCTGGCAGCGGAGGGCCAGCTTTAAGAAATTATGAGCTGAGGCTTTAGCTTGGTAGCATTGACAGTTTGTTATAAAAAGCTCTGTGTTGCAGGCTGCGATGACAGGGGGTGATAAATCACTCTTGGCTGGTGCTACAGGTTCTAATAATGGTGTTTTAAAAAGATTACATGGGTTTTAATACAAACTTTTTGCTTCTTTGTACTCTCCTCTTTTTAAAGAGTGGAGCCTGTTTTGATTCAGCATTCTTGGAACATAAAGACGGAGCCAGGATTTTTACTGGGCTGAAATGCAGTTTTTTGCTTCTCCTACAAACATGAGGATCTTGTTGGAGTGTCTTTAGAGCCAACTGGCTGGCGGTGTCCTCTTTACCAGGGAGCTTGCTTGCTTGTTTGTTTTAAAGGTAACTTTGCCCCCTTGGAAGATTAAAGAGCAAGCAGCTTCACCCAGCTCCAGTGGGTGCTATTAGAAAGAAATTTTGTGATAGGGAGAGACTTTGCGTGATAGCAGGAAGGGGAAGAATAACCTCCTGCACCCTCCCTGGCTTTCCTTGGCCCCTTCCCATGGGAGGACAGGGTGTTTATGTGATCAAAGAAACCAGCACAATTATAAGCCTGATGGAAAATAATTCCCTTGCCAGGTACTTGGGGGCAGCCGGGCAGGCTTTACCTTTGCTCTGGGTAGTGCGGGGTGGATTTTTTTTGCCCACCTGCCAATCTTTGGGTTTCTAAAGCGCGGTGACTGGCAGTTTTGGGGGAGCACAGGGTGCCCAGTGGGACGAGGCGGTGAGGCACCAGCGGCAATGCCCCCCTGCCAGGGCAGAGCCACCGGGAGCGGGCGGCTGGCAGCAGCCCGGCGTGCAGATCAGAGGTCAGAGTGGTGCCACTGGTTTGGTTTGGACTGGAGCAAAACAAGCAGGCTTCCTCCTGAGTTTTGGCTCAGTTCAGAGGTGGAGCTGAGGGTGCCATAGGACCGTATGCTTTTTTTCTCGGTGGGGGGAGAAATGGCTTTGATAGCGTCTACTAATGATTCAGCACTGTTTACATAATAATTGTGGTTCGCTTTCATTAGCTCTCATAATGAGATTGCTTTCTTCTAGTGCAATCGCTTGCTGGTTCGGTTTTACATGCTTCTGCCTCCCTGCTCCCTGAGCACGGCGTCAGGCTCGCGCCGGGGTGAGGAGGTGGCACGAGGGCTTTAAGCCTGGCCTGGCCTCCCTTCCCCGGCTCCAGGGGCGGAGGAAAGCTCACAGCTTGTCATTGCAAAGGAGAGGAGGCGAAGGTGACTTGTATTGCTGGGACAACTTCTGAAAGACCCAGGTAGTGGTTTGGAGCATCGTAGCGGTTTGGAGCATCATAGCATCTTAGTGGAGTTGGGTTTAAATCCATTTTGGGTGATTTCTCAGTACAGTGCTCATCTTCGTGCTTAAGAACTCTTGGGTTTAGCCATTGGAAAGGAAGGGAATCCACTGACCTGCTTCCACTGGGAAGAAGCCAAGTCCTTTCACCTCCAAGATCTACTGTATCAGAAGCACTAATCTGCGACAGTCGATGTGCATCACGGATATTGTTTGTGTATACGAAGCTACTGGATTAGCTGCTGCAGCCTAACCTTGGTACGGTACTTGTTTGCTTTCCGTGTCTGAGTAATCGTGAACGGTGGCGTTGCTGCACGACAGGCTGCCAGCGCCTGCCTCCCGCAGCATCCCGCCGTCTGAGCAGCGGTGCCGAGAAACTGCCGGGTAGCGCCGGGGGATAACTCCTACCGCCGAACTCTTATTAAATAAATAATGTCACTGGGAGGAGAACACAATAGCGTGAGCGCTACCTTTTGAAAAGGTAAGGCTGGGTGTTGTTTTGCTGTACTTTTTTTTTTTTTTTTTTTTTTTCTTTTTGAGCTTAATAGCGGGTGCCTTATGGTTTCAGAGCCACCCTGACAGCAGAGCCGAGTGCTGGCACGCGGGGCACGGCCGGCAAAGCTGACCCTGTGGGCTCAGCACCGCTCCGGAGCAGGATGAGTCCCCATGGGGCAGTGGGTGCTTGCCCAGCGGGTGCCAGCGGGAGGGTGGGGGACTGCATGTGTGGCTTTGCAGATGCTGCTTGCCTGTCCTGGGGGATGCACACCCTTTCCCCTTCGGCTGCAGGTGACCATTTCTTTAGAAATATACCTCAAACGATTTGCTGCCAGTGGTAGATTAAGGGCTCGGCTGCTGGAGGCAGGGCCTGGGCAGAGGATGAGTTGATCTTCTTCCGCTTTGCAAAACAGAACTTTTTTTTTTTTTTTTTTTTGGTTGGTTGGGGAAGGTGGCACCACTCTTGGCCACGTGGCTTCCACTAATTAACGTGAGTTAATTGGGGCTGGTTGGAGAGCCGTGGCTTGGTGGGTAGAGGAGGCTCGAAGGGATGGGGCTCAGGGCTGTTTCTGCCCTGTTGAATCCAGCCCGCCTAAGGGATGCGGACACCCCGGTGGCAGGCGCCTAGCTAGCAAAACTCCGCATAACTCAGCCCTCCGCTTTATTAAAGGCTCCTTTATACCACTTTTTTTGCAGTAACCCCCGTGAGAACAGCCAGCCTTTTCAGCAGCCTGAAACCTCCCTTACCGGGAAGGCTCCAAACCAGCCCCGAAGCTGCCGGGAAAACACAGCCTGCGAGCGGGTGAGGGTGCCAGGCGAGCCTGGCGCTCCCGGCCAGCCTTTGCCAGCCTTGCCGAAACCAGGGACCATCCCGCTCGCCAGGCGGCCAGCTCAGTAGGATACTGAAAAATAGTTGTGGCGAGTAGGGGTTAATTTCTAGGTATCAAAATATGCATAAATGGTTAAAGGAGACTTCCTCCTTGTCAATGAATTACGGCTTTAAAATATTTGCATTCTTTCCTGAAAGATTTAGGAATAATTATATAGCACTCAGGGGCAAGGCATTGCCAGATAAACTTAACAACTCTATAATTTGTACTCGAGGCAGGGTTTCCTGTAAATGATAGCTTTGTTTAATTTTACAATACTGCTTCCAAATGTTTGCCGGGTACGAATTGCTAGCTAAACTGGACTTGTGAATCTGGAAGAGTATTTATTTGTTTGTTATTGCAGACAATAAAAGCTGCTGTATTCAGCCAAAACTTGGCATCTCCTTTAAAACTTCTAGGCATTCTTCCCCAGGCAGGTTTGGTGGGGTGGGCGTCCGATGTAGGGTGCAAGCAGCTTTCCAACTTCTCCGTACAAAATCCCTGAGCTGCTATAGGATCTCCTCCGGCTCTGTCTTTCTTTTTCTGGGGTTGGGAAAGGAACGCTGCAGTCGCAACGCACATACTTTATTTCCATTACTCAGAGCCGGAGTCATGCATAGTTACAGCCAAAGACACTTCAGCAGCTCTGGGGATAACAAGATAGCTGACAGACTGGAATGCGGATTTATCAGGGGTAAAAACTGGCAAAATTCCTTATTTCTGAGTCGTCTTTTCAAACAGACCCTTCGTGCTCCTGCTGCATGAGGCCACCGCGAGTTTTAACCCCTTGTGTTCTCCCAGCTGGATCCGGGGATGCGTGCCGGGGCCGCCTCCGTGTCTTCTGGGATTAAATTGCTCAGTCCTAGTTAGTTCCTGGATGTTGTTTTTGAACTGCAAAGCTCTTCCAGAGATTATTTCAGTGGGTTTTTTTATTTTAAAGTGCGGGCCTTTGCACCAGATGTGTGTCTGAGTGACCACAGAATGTAAATTTTACTGTATGTTGCCTTTGGACTGGCAGTTTGGGAGACTACTGGGCAGTTAACATAGGAGGATTGTGCCATGAAATCCGCTTCCTTGGGAGTTGATTCATATTAATTTCTTTCAGAACAAATCTCTCTATTGGCTTCAGTTACATTTTGATGTAGAGCTACTTTTCCTGTGCCTTTGTTAGGACCTGGAAATATTTATATTGCTGTGAGAAATAGGTCATCTACGGCTCTCTGGCTTTTTAGTAATATATATATATATA
>NW_009208692.1:0-35727 GCF_000690835.1 Fulmarus glacialis
GGCGGCGAGCCGGTGTCCCCCGCAGCCGGGCAGCTGCTGTCTGCTTCAGAGCCGCCGAGGGCTGAGGGGAGTATATAGGTCACTGGAAGTAATGCCTGCCTAATCTCCTTTATCTTTTTGGCTCGGCTTTTCCGCTGCTGGTTTGTAGGGGGACCTGGGCAGCGTTGGCCGCAAACTTCTGGGAGAGGACCCAGGCTTCACGCGGGGTAGCAGGCGAGCGCCAAGGTGAGAGCGTGGGATGCGCGCTTTTATCTCAAAGAAGGCTTTTTCCTTACAAGTGTGACATTTTACGTAGTGCCAGGTATTTCTGCTTACGCCTGTTAGCTGCCTGACCCTGTCCGTGGGTTGTCAGTTTGGGTTCAGGCTTCTGTTTTAACAGGCTAGTTTTTTCCTTCAGGAAGCTCATTGTGTCGCTCACCAAATCACTGAAGGCTATTTTGATATTTTCTTGGGATGCCAAAGGAAAGTAAAGGTCTCGGCAACTTCAGGGCCCCGGTAACTGAAGAAGGCAGTGTGTCCTGGTAAAGTGATTGCTGTGTTGCTGTGATCTCTGAGGCAATGAGGAGCTATTAGCAAGGTCATGTGAATGTGTTCTGTCACCCAAGGTTGGTGGTAATAACTCCGCATGATTTTGAGTTACTCCACGTGGATAAATCTGTAGGTGCAGGCAGGTACACCCTGTCTGTTAGGAGGTTGTGCGTAGGGCCAGCCTGCCGGTATAGGACAGTTTACCAGGTTGCGTCATATGGTTTCTTGTAACTGCGAAATGCTAAGGCACACCTGGTAGTATTTGGAGATTTTTATTTCAGTCTGATTTCCTCCTCCTGCCTGGGGTGTGTGATTTGTTTTCTGATTATCATTAACACATGTCATACAATAAGAAGAAGTAAAATGCCTAAAAATGAGTATGTTATTTTATATGCTGCCATACTTATTCTGGTTGAACTGAGAAAGACTTCAGGATCTGCCAGTGCCCTCTCTCTCTGCCTAGATGTTTTCGGTTAATCAATGTGAAAGTCCGATGTTGTGCAAAAGCTTATAGTTGCATTTTTCATCTGTACAACAGTGTTTTTGTTCCTCCTCGTAGCCGTAAGAAGGATTCAGGACCTCATGTCGTTAGTGGTGAAGCATGATGCTTTTATGTTTTCATTTTCAGACAGAAGAGGGAGTGATAATAAACTGTCTATTCAAAGAGATCTCTCACACACTAATATGGTAATAGTGTTAGGTCATGCAGTACAGACCTATGTTTCTGGCCTGTGCTGGTTTTATATCATAATTTCTAGAAGAAAGCCTTTAAGAAAAAATGGCGATTGGAAGGGTTTATAATACCCGACAGAGTGAAGTCAAATTAGGGTTTTCACATTATTCGTGTTGCCTTACTTCTGTTGGGCTGTCTATGAAGAGTCTACCTGATCTGAAACTATTCTAAGAATTAGGACCTAATGCTGTAATTTGTTTCTTCCTCTCTGGCTCTGCTTTAATGAACATGGAAGGTCAAAGGGAGAAGGAAAAGACAGAAAAACTACAGTCTACTTTGTAAAGTATAAGTAATTGCAAAGGGCAAGATTGTACCAGTGAGATAATGGTCTGAGGGTGGCAGTTATGAAGCTGATGGAACATCCAGATACCTTTTTCTGTTATCCATCTCAATCAAGACAAATGTTTTCAATTGTCTTCTGCTAACAGCTATTTTAATCTATTTATTGAGCCATGATGATTGACGATGTGCCTTGAAAAATGAGAATTCTATTAAAATGATGAAAAATGTGTTGCCAAAGCCCACAGAAGAAACATAACTTCATTTACATCTTTTGCTTCTCTTTTCTTTTTTTTAAAATTTTACTGTATCCATGTTGTGTCTAAACTACATGGTGGTGATGGTAAAAATTGGATTATCCTCTGTGAGGGTTGTTTTGTGTTTCTTTTTTTTGTTTCTTTTTTTTTTTCCCCCTCCTAAATGGGATACAAAGCTTAATAGAATCCGAAACTAAGAGAACCAAAATTGGAGAAACTGCTGCTGACATGGTTTTATTTGATCCTGGCATGAAACTGAGTTTTAGAAATCTGTATGTGTATTTTCTTTTCAAAAGATTATACTAATGCATTGATGCCTGTTAAGCTTAAGTCTTCATGTTTACAGACTTTCAGTACCATCTGAAGCATCAGTTTCTCTGTTAAACTGTTCATTTAGGGGTTATCAAGATTACTTTGATATACATCAAGTTTTAAGGCTTTTTTAAGAAGAACTTATTCGCAAATGCTGCTGTTCCACCCCTGCATATCTTTATTTATTAGTATACAAATGCTGCTTTTTGATGCTTGCGGAAGGTTTCATTGCAAGGACTTTTCAAATTTTAATTAGACTTCTGGAAATCTTGTTTAGTTCTTTAATGTTTGAGTTGCATACTCGAGTTTTAAAAAATGCAGGTCTCCACATCCTGGTATAATCTTATTGTGGCTAGTAGTTTCTCTTAAACATTTGAGAGAGATGTTCTCTCTCTTTGTGCTCTATGGCATGTCTAGAGTAGTTGGTATGTTTGTGGTGTTTATTATGTGCTGCTGAGAACAGGGCTTTTGTGACCTCTTGTTCCGGTCATCCTTTTTTGTAACAGTTTTATAATGATGTTTTGGTTTATAGGCACTTAATCTCTAAGACTCTCCTACTCAAACATGCTGACTTGGCATTGTTAGCTTACTTGTGGTCTCTTCTCAGCCTAATCAGATAGTTATTTAGTGTAAGACTGACCTAGGAGCCAGGAGAAAGCCCCCAGGAAGGAGGGCATCAAGGAAGGCTGTTGACAAAATGGTGCTTTTTGTGTCCTGCTTTTGGGTGTGTTTCAGAGAATGTATTACACAACAATGGATGCCTATACTTTAGGTATGTTATGGATGCACTTTCAGTGATCTGATAGTGTTGAGTCAAGACAAGCAACCTCAGGGTGCTTCCAGAAGAGGCTACAAATTCCTGCGCTGGTCAAAAGCTGGGGCACTAGTGGTCTGGAAATTCTAAATTTATTTCAGTCCTTTTTGCAGTACAGCATAGTGGCCAAATAAAGGCTTGTAAGTAGCTGCTGGTATGGCTGTTCTGTAAGAATTGCTGTACCTTTAAAAACTCATGCAAACAGCCTCCAAGAAATGGTGCCTTTTTCTGATTGGATTCATCCATTTGGAAAGTAGAGCTAGGACTTCACTGTGTCATGGGGAGTAGGTCAGTCAGGGCTGGATCAAGTCTGAAGACTGACTGGGATGAATTGAAAGAACAGTTTTGAATGCACTTGTGAATACATACAGCAGTAAGTGGTTCTGGAATAATTACTCCTGTGTCATATGTATACACACGCACCAGTATATTTTGAAGTGTCAACTTAAGTTTGGAGGTGCTGTGATGGTAGTAAAGCATTCACAGGTAAAGTTAGTGTTATGAAGACTGAGGAGCTTTTGGGAACACATCTTGCCTTACTTTCTGTCTTATGCATTGATCATAAGATTTCCTATTATTATATGTAGGTATCTTTTAGTAAATGACTCATTGATGTTGATAAGAATGCTTTCCATTTTAAACCATGTAGCCAAAAAATTCTTGTCAAAGGTGATCCTGAAGGGCATGTCCGGGTGAGGCAATTCCCTGTGGAATGAAAGCAGGGCAGGTAAGGTAAGAGCCGGTGACAATGGTGGTAGAGGCTCAAGGCACGCGAAGACATGATCTAAGAATGTGTTACCTCTGATATCTAGTGGGATTACCTTTAATTAACAGAGGAAAGTTTGGAAACATGACACAAGTATAGTGTCATAGGCCCGAAACCTTAGTTTCATATATACGTGTAACAGTATTTTTCCTCCAAAATCAACTGCCACCTGAAAAGGAGGAATGAGATCCTGAGTTAGTTTGTGTAAGATGTACTTGGGGCTTTGACTTGCATTATCTCTGAACTAAATGCAGCACGGTTTCATAGCAGTTGCAGAATTTGTCCTGAAATTTATTCTGTTTCAAACTGTGGTGGCTCCCCATGGGTAGTAAGTTATTGGGAAATCAATGACTTCTTTTTCTTTTTTTTTTTCTTTAAGTTGTGAGGTAATACTGAACTGCCTACCTGCACAGTGATGATAGACCATGACGGTTAATTCTGGTCTAATCATAATTAGCATTGTAGAGGACATGGAATCTGCTTCTGTGTGGGGAAATACATAGCTAGATTAGTGCTAAAAGTATTAGGCAAATTCTTATTATGTAATTTTTGCCATTCAACTGTAGAAGCATAGTCAAATGTCATTTTCTCCCCTTGTACCTCTATCGTGGTCCCCAAATAGTATGACAGACACAGTTTTGTTTATTGAAACAGTTGCATGCCTTAGAAGAACTTGTCTGGTTTGGTTTAAGAAAAAAAGAAAAAAAGGCAAAAAACCTGTGTGATAATAAAAACATGTGCTAGCTTCTTTGCATAAATAACTGTTGCTGAAAGTCACTTGTGCCCTTTATCCTTCTAATTCTAGTTCATTTTTTATAAGTTGCCTGTATTGTATATCCGTGGAGGGTAGGATTTATTTCTGTGAAAATTTTTATATCAGTAGACCTAAGGTAGTGACTAACCTAGTAGTAGCGTAGTTTGCCTGGGGAACAGATAAAGTGATGCCAGCGAAAGAGATCACAGCTAGAAGGATTTCCTAATGTATGTTAAAAAAAAAAAAAAAAAAAAAAGCCTTTAAGCTATTGACAAGACCTATATGCCAGTAAACTTTTGAATTGTAACTTAAATTTAACTGTTGGCTGTTTTGATTGCACTGTGCTGATGGTTGAAGAGTTGAAGTGCTGAAGAATTAATCCGACTTGCGTTCACAAAATCTTTTGTAAAACCTCAGGTACCCTTGAGCAGAAGGGGACGGAATTCTGTGGTTTTGAGTTAGTTTTATTAACAATTAACAGTTAATATATTTGTAATAACTAAACATTTTTCAGATGTTTGTTTTTTGACATACAGGTCACAGAGCAACAAATGAAAAACTGCTGTTGTGCAGCCAGGTCCAAAAAGTAGTGTGGGTTTTTACTAAATTGTGTTAACTCATTTTGATGTGGCAGGCTCTTGCCCTAATGCAACAAGCCTGAGAGGGAGAGATAATTTGGCTTGCTGCTTCACCACTGTACTGGCATTACATTAAGAGTAGTGTTTCTGTAAACATATGTATCTTGAACGTATAAGGGAAGAAGGGAGCCTGAGTAGGGAGGTGCTGCTTTTATGATTACAAGTTGAAGTTGAAACATCCGTGGCTTGTTACCTTGTTACACTGGACCCATGTGGTTTATTAAACATACCTGTGCCGTTTCCTCCTTGTGCTTTTGTGACACCTTTACACTTTGCCGGTGCCATAAATATGTTTTAGTACAGTGTCATAAATTCAGTATTCCTGTAAGGAAACCTACGGAGGACCAAAGCTTATCTCCCCTTGTGAGAAACTCCCTTTATTTTCAGCGCTGGACTTTGCAGGAATCCACTCCTAACCACAGCGAGGTGTGGATTCGTTTCGGAGATGAGGGCTCTGATCCTCTCTGCCTGTGACTTAGAATTATGGTGGGTTCTCTCTCCTATGTGCCTGACTGAGGTACAGCTATGACAGGTGCCAAGTGGCCAAAGACTTTTCTGTGAACCATTAATGCCTTCAAAAAAGGGTGCATTGCTCCTTGTTTTGCTCTGATGTTGTTATCGAACCACCTGTGGCATGGATTGGGAATATCAGTCATATTGGGACTTGTGATTCTGAGTTTCAAAGAAGTAGTGGATTCAGATAGTCTGTTACTTTGAGGTGGTCTTGCCTTTTTTTTTTTTTTTTTTTTTAATTGGCCATTTTGCCATTCAGTACAGGGAAGCATAGAACACATAGTCAGCAATAGGTGTAACAGGATAATTTCCTTTCTGAATTGCTGAGTTGCGTTAAGATTAATTATACTTGCCTGCTTGGAGTGGTTTCAGGTAAACAATTAGAAAGTTCTTTATCAGCTCCTTGAAACATTTTCATAGGATGAGGAGCATATGAAGTGGAAGTACATTTTCTTAAAAGTGAAAAAAATAAAAAATTTAAATGGAGGAAAATAAACATGGAGGGCAGAAACTGGTTTGTCCTCACAATGATTTCTGTTCTTAATGTTTTGGTCCCAGCAATGTGAACAACACTGGGAGACGTTAGCATCAGCTGGCTGCCAGATACCGCAGAAGTTTTATGGATGTCAGTGGTTACATCTGCCTTCAGCAGTATTTTGCTGGCATGATTTTTACAGTGGTGATGTTTGCCAACAACAGCCCTGTGCTTAGGGGTTCCTGACTTGCTAGTGTTGATACAGCAGAACACACCGTAGTATTGAGATGGTTTTGCAGAATTTCCTTAGGCTAGATAGAGCTATGTTTGTTTTGCTTGGATGCCAGCAGAGTCCTTGGACTTGGAAAATGACTTCTTTTCACAAGAACCTTTATTGTTGAAAAAAAAAAAAGTAAGTATTCAGAGAGAAACAACTAAGGCAGTTTAGCAAACACTGCATTTATGATGCACGCTATTCGCGAGTTATATCTTTTGTTAGTGGTGGTGTTTTTAGCAGCTTACTTGTTAGTAAAATGGGTTAATCAGAAATGGTAAATTGCATCCACCACCCAATATTAAGGACATAGGGACAAAGGTCAAAGGAAGTGGTAATGCTCTTTGTTTGATTGATTTCTGTAGCTGAATAGAAAAAGTTCTGGGCACACAGGCCTTGGTTCTGCTGACATTCAAGTCAGTCCAGTTAAAATGACTGAATTATTTGACTTTTGGTGTATATAGAAGCTATCTGAACACTTTTCCAGGTATTAATATTTCTTTTAGTCTTTGCTTATAAGTAAGAAAATTGTTAGCAGAATTTGTGGCTTCTATTTGTGTTAACTTTTCTCATTAGCTTTCACTGAAATTCAACAGCGTTTGAATTACTTTGTGTGCAGATACATTTTAAAAAGTTAAATGAATTAAAGTTAATGAAATGTTATCTGATTCTTCCTCTTGACAATTTAGAATTCTAAAGTGATAGTAATGCCTCCCATTTCATGGATGTTGTATTAGTTTAGGAAGTGATAAACTATGCATAGCTTAAATTCAGTACTTGCTATGCGTTATATCATTACCCTAGCAGGTACATGTGCAATGATTCAATAGGTGGAAAGTTACTGTTTGATTTCAAAGTAGCAGCAAGTGTGGGGGATAAAATTTTGTTGTATTGGCAGCAAGACATATTCCATTACTAGTGGTAACATTCGTACAGAGTTTTGGCAAACATTTAAAGTAACAACAGTTTAGGTCTAAAAGAGGCATCAACTCAACAGCAACTTTCAGGAGCACTCAGCATTGGGCTCAGTGACAGGAGATAATGTGACCTAAGCGGTTATCATTGCAAAGTACATTCAAATATTCTGAGATAAAAATATTATTTATTCAGGTACAGGATTATTAGGGTCTGTGGCATAAGGGAGTTGAAAAAGCAGAATAAATAAACTTTTCCATTCTAAACAATTCTACTAAAAGTCTGTGTGAATAAAAAGGAAAAGAATATTGGTACTGTCTTGGTAGAGGTGACTGAAGGCTAGCAAATCAGGGAGACTTTGTGGATGAGGGATGAGAACAGAAATAATCCAGATCACAGGACTTTAATTACCTAGGAGTGTTGGTTAGTGAGTACAGTGGGATGCAGGTTCCTAGTAAGTTCCTGGAGGACTTTGGTAAAGCTTTTCTGGTACTAAATATGAAGAAAGCAAGCAGAGAATAGGCTCTTCCAAGCTTTGTTATAACCAGAAGATAAGTAACTTGTGCGAGAGTGAGCAAATAAGAGTCTGAGAAAGGAGAACTTGTGCTAAAATTAAACAATGGATTTTTAGAAAGGCAGATTTTCGGTAAGTCTGGTTAAGATGAATCTTGTCCACTAGTTCTGTGTGTTAAGAGCGAAAAAAAACATTAGGAGAGATACTGTTTCTTCAGGAAATTGAAACTATTCTTCCACAGAGGAAAATATGAAAAGTAGCGAGAGGCTGGCTTGGCTACTAGTGAGCTCTTTAACATCAAACACAACAAGGAGGGAAAGGGAATCCAGGCTGGATTGCCAAGGACAAGTGTAAAAATATAGCACAAGCACATATAATTAAAATGCAACATTCAGAATGGCCAACTCAAAAAGAGTAACAAGACATCATTATAGAAATACAATGTTAGTAAAAAGAAAGACAGGGAAGGTTTGCTGCTCTTTGAAGACTGGAACCCTGGACAGATAATGCAAAGCGACTGAGGTCTTTTTTTTTTTTTTTTACCTGGTCTTCAACAAGAGAGACTGGGACTAGGAGGTGAACATGGTGTTCAAGGCAAGTGCTAAAACCCTAAGCTGGTGTGAGGGAGAAACGAGTTACAGAGCATTTAGATAAGTTTAAGTTTGAAGTGTTTAAAAAACACTGTTGAAAGGGTAAGAGCTGGCTGATGTAACCCCTGAGCTGCTGCAGTTACTTAACTCATGGAGGATGCATGTAATACTGTGAGACTGAGAAAAGTGATTATAGTGTCTGTCTTTACAGGTGTTGGGGGGAGAAGTGGAAATGAGCAGTTATAAACCCAGTTGTTTAACTCTGATTATTTGTTCCACTATTTTTCCTGGGAATTAAACCTTCCTAAAGCAGTAGAAGATGACAAAGAAATGAGCAGTAGCCCACATGAATTTATTTTTAAGATTAAACCATGTTAGACTAATGCAATTTCTTTCTCCAAAATGCTAACAGGTCCTGCAATCAGAAGAGGAGCCGTTGATCTCTGATAGCTTGACTCTTTATGATAGAAAATGTCAAAACTTCACTCTTGTTAAAGAATGTCTGGAGGAATTACCTGTGGGTAAGTGCTAAACTGTTTGAAAAACATTGTTTATCTCATGAGTCCATTCCTAGAGAAGTGTTTTGGTTTTGGGGTGGGGGTTTTTTTTGTTGTTTTTTATATATATGAAGGATTTAGGTAGTATAGTGGATGGCAAGAATAGTAAGAGTCAACACTGTTATGTAACTGTAAAATTTGGGAATACTATACCAAGATATTGTCACAGAATGATTAAATTCTGCCCTTAGAAAAGGGTTTTTTTTTTAATAGGGCTGGTTCTCAGGTTGGGACTGAGGTTTGCATAGCAAAAGCACGAGCCCCACAGCCCAGTTTCTTACTTCAAACACAGCAAGCCTTCTTTAAAGTAATTACTGCCTCCTGGTTGATGGGAGAAATCGGAGAAGGCCAGAAGAACCAAATGCTTCCTCCTGAGGCTTGCTTCAGTAAACGTTTAGGACCTTTCTAGTTCTTACTGTGGGGTCCTGTGACTGCATCACATATGTGAGAATAGAAGTATATTCTGCAAGTTAAATGAAGTAATCTTTCTAGCCAATGTTGAGGTAGTGTCCAGTTTTGAAGGTGGAATTTATTTTTAAAAAAAGAAAAAAAGAAGCTAATACGACCCCATTGGAGGGAGTCTGGAGAGGAGCAGTAAGAGTAGCTGGGTTTCTGGAGGAACGACTGAATGAACCAGTAGCTGTTATTTTAGCTTCAAAGAAGAGAAAGAGTTAGTGGAGAAATGAGAGAGTGAGGGTTAGTCTAAGTATGTGAAATATACGTGTTTCTCACAATGATCCGTTTTCTTTCGTTGGTTGGTAAAACACTGTTGCACTGGTATATATTATCAGGAAAAGTTGTGAATAATTTTAAGAATGGGTGATGCAAGCTTCTATGAGTTGTGACAGAAATGTGATGGGTATTACCATGGCACAGAAGGAAGGACTAGATGACTTTGAGGTGATTTTTGATCCTTTGACTGGTAAATAGGAGATGGTTACTGTGGTGCAGCACGATCTATAAAATCCAGGAAGAGCGCAGTACTGAGAATTCCTTTTCTCCCTACCTCTACTCTTACGTCTCATCTGACAGGGAGGATTCAGAAGATATTAAAACATTATGCCTCTCTTTTTTTTTCTTTTTTTTTTCTTTTTTTTCCTCTTTTTTTCTTTTTTTTCCCCTTTCCCCTTTCCCCTTTCTCCTTCTCCTTCTCCTTCCCCTTCTTTTTCCCTTTCCCCCCCCAGTGTCAACTGATCTTTAAACCAAAAGCAAATAGGCACAATTTTATGTAAAATGAACAGTTTAGGAGACTTCTTTTTTTACTCACAAAGTTTCCCAGGATGTATTGCTTCTATGATGTGTTCTTTCTCTTAATTACCATCATGCATGTATGAAACAGAGCTAATTTTTAACATACTTCCGTTTTAATATTTTAAAGTCCATCTGCTGTTTTTGTGAGATTTTAAATGGCATGTATTGCTACTAGGAGTGTTTGCATTGATTCATAAATCTGTGGACTATGGTTTCTGGGATTTTCACATGAGGGGGAAAGATAAGGAAAGCAATTTAAATTTCCCAAACCACAAGGCTATGCATCTTTCATAATCTAGCCTGGGTAGTGGTGTAGGTTATGATACATGGGATGCAATATAGTCTCTAAAGACAACTTTCATCTCAAATAAAATGCAGTATATCCTGAGCTCAAAATTAATTGTGTAAAAGAGGATGGCTAGCTCTTGGCTACTCGCTTACAAATCCTTGAAAAGGCTTTTGCCATTCTGAGGATGTCCTGTAACTTGCCTATTAAAAGAAGGTTTGACAGACTGCTCTGCTGTGGGTTGAAAAAACATTGAAAACTGTCTGCTTTCATGATATTGATGATATCAAGATATAAAATAGAGGCATCTTAATTCATGAAGGTTACTACTATGGATTGACTGGTTTTATGTTCTAAAACTTTTTAATATCCTTATCACACTGATTTTTAGGACAGAATTTCAGGCTATCCAAGCAATGTAAGCGGATTTTTTTTTTTTTCTGATATTCATATAATTTTAATTTTTTTTTTTTATATCTGGTTCCAATTTTTTTTTGAGCAGTTCCTCTACCATTTCATGTTTTCCTCATTTGTCTCAGTTTTCAGAAATGAGAAGGCAAACTTTTTGTGTTCTCTCTCTCTTCCTTTGCTCCTCCCTGCCCTACTTTAGGATACAGAAAGCCAGATGTGTATTATTTTTTACCTGGTGTGTGGTGTTGCTTGCTTGCTTTTACAGAGCTGTGTATTTGATGCAAAAGGAAAATACTTGTTCTTCCAAAAATACGTTAGATAAGGCAAGACTGTGCTTGGCAGTAATGGTTTATCAGTGCCTAGAAAGAGATCCAAGTGTCAGTGCTCTCTGGAGATAAGGATGTGTTATTTTCTACCTGGCAGTACTGAATTTTGTCTGGAGGTGAATGAGAGCTGGTAACAAGTACACGCTGGCAATACTGTGTGATTAATATGACTCTCCTGGGCCACAAGTAGAGGAAGCTCTCTGTTTAATTACAACTGTGCTTCTTTAATCTAATTACAGCTTTTTTAATGAAAAAAAGAAGTTGATTGGAAATCGGAATTTCTTTAGATTATTCAAATTCTTGTGATTTCGTATACTAGATTTGAGTCATCTTTTGCCCTCTAACCTAAGGTGTGTGTTTGTGGTTTTTGGGGGGGTTTTTTGTTT
Organism: Fulmarus glacialis; assembly: GCF_000690835.1. Lineage (NCBI taxonomy): Eukaryota > Metazoa > Chordata > Aves > Procellariiformes > Procellariidae > Fulmarus > Fulmarus glacialis. Next base: position 11,580 of record NW_009208692.1, read on the forward strand.
GTTTTTAAAGGCGTTGGGAAGCTAAAGGCACTTAGGTTCTGGAAAGTTACCATAGCTTGATGTTAAGGTTTCAGATCCAGATTTTTTACATATGTGTGATCAGAGAATCTTTCCATGTTCTGAATGCCTTCTCTTTAAAACCTGCATATTAACTGCATATCATAGAGAAATCCTGCTTTTGTAGACTACAAAAGAACAGACCTTCGTGTTTTTTCTTTACTGTCTCAGTAGTAGTAACAAAGATTCACTGAGTCAGTCTTGCAGTACTTTGAAGCTGAAACACTGAATATGTTAGGATAATATGGCACCACTCTTAAATATGTGCAGTATTTTGTTAAGCATATAATGGAAAACATGCACTAGCCAGATCAGAAATGGGATTGTTCCTCATATAATTCTGTTCTTCGTTGACTATGGTTTCAGTCTCTTGTACCAATTTTCAGTTTCAGGCTTGTGATTTTAGATAAGAAATGTCTTTCAGGTTGAAGCACACTGGAATCCTTAGAACAAATGTGCTAAGAGGCTCATTTCCGCCCCCCCTTAATTCTGATCACTTGAGGCCCCTTCATCGGTGCTTCTTGCATGCTCCTTTCCCACATCTGCTGGAAACAATGATTTCTAGAGAGGCTTGGGGTTACCTTCTATGCTAGACTTTAGTTCTGACTATGGGTAGGGGCTATTTCTCTTTCCCCCCTTTTTTTTTTTCTTTCCCCTCTTCCTCTTTTCTGTTCCCTGTGATGGACTATTTCATATGTAGCTAAAAGGAAAGAAAGATGCCAGGTTGATCAACTTGTAAATCTCAGTCATGAGGACTTCATTTAGACTATACCTTTTTTTATGTGTATGATGGTATTTTTTAAGCTATGTTGCAAATTAAAGAAGATAAATCCAAGGGAGAAAATAATTATTTAAGCTAAAGGACAGCTTGGTCAAGAACAGAATTATAGGCTCCACTTACAAATTTACACAGATAAGTGATACAGCAAAACAAAAATAGAAAGACTGTGTTTAACAAATCAAACTTATAATCTTATTTTTATGACCAGACATAATGGATGTATGAAGCAGACAGGCAGGGAGTTAGTGTTAACTACAAATTATGGAGAAATCTCCTTCCTCTAGAGCCCTCACTCAGAATTATTTTGAGTAATAAGAAAATATATTGAAAATATCATGGTTTAGTGAACTAGCATTTTGTGAACAGTATTTTACTATTTCAGTGATGTTGCACACATCCTCAGGAAGGCTGTGGAAGCCAGGTAGTAGTAACAAAGGCCATACAGAATGTCGGCAGATAAAAGCATGTGGAGAAGTTGTCATGGGTCTCTTACGGATTTTTATATCTAGTGAGCTATGCAAAGTAATACCTTTCTGAACTGGGGTCAAAGGAGGAAAAAAAAAAAACAAACTACTTCTTCATGTGGACTTTAAAAAAAAAAAAAAGATCCTACATACTATTTAAAGGGTATTTTAACAAAAAAACCCCCAACCCTTAGCTCATAACATTTTCTGGATTAATCTGGTTCCATGTTGGGATTAGGTATATATTTTATTTTCTGTTATTTAGAGGCACAGGCTGGAGTAGGATTACATTAAAGGCACTGGCAGGAAATGTTTTGGAGGTGATCTGGAGGATAGGGAGATTCACCCTGGTATCATTTCGCTTGAGGAAATTGGCTAGTCTTTAGGACTACATCTTTGTTTTAATAGAGGGGAAAAATGATGCTAAGAGAGTGTTATGAGATTTCTAGTTAACACTGTGGAGGAACCTGGTGTAATCATCCCTAAAATTCAGGAGCATAAGACGGCAAGGGATCTCTTGGATCATCTAGTCTAGCCTGTACTGAAACCATGTTTTATTTGTGATCTATAAACTGATAGTGTCTTCCCATAAGTTCTTAATTTTGGGGTGGTTTTGTTCATGCTGCTTTGATGGGAAAGCTGCTTAAGAGCCTGGTTTAAACTATGAGTTCTTGGCCAAAAATTATGTTTATGCAAAATAATTATTTTCTTACTTGATGTATATACCTTTTTAAGTTTTGCATGATTCCTTTCAGCATGCTGAAAACTATTTCAGAATTTTACCTCCTTGCTTATAAGAGAGAAAAACTGACAGCCTCCCTATTTTGAATTAATTTGTGTAGTCTGGAGGAATTTCTGCCAGACAGGTTAGCAAGATGTCTGTAAAATCAATTTTGAATGCTAAGCACTGTGTAAATGAATAGACACCCTTTTCATACTTGCATTTTTTTGTATGTGTGTGGCCTTGTTACATGTCAAATATAAATTCAATATAAATTACTCCAGTGTTGACAGAAAGGTGTGGGTTTCTCCTTCTCCCTTCCATGTGTTTAGCTTGTTTAGCAAGATCTTGTAATGATGCATTTCCTGTCTGAAAATTGAGTTTTGTAATTAGCTTCTTGGCAGCACAGCCAGCTTTAGCATTCAGTGTCACACCACTTTTTTCTACTTTTGTGTTTTATTGTTTATTTTTTTCCCCAGTGCTTACTTTTTAGCCAGAACAGTTTCTTAATTGCCCCAAACATATTCAGTGTGTGATGCACAAGTGTTTTCAGGGTGCAGTGTGGATGCAAATGTTTTTGGGTTGCAGCAGTGAACAGAAGGCAGCAAGCAAGGGAAATGTGGATTGCTTCTGCAGTGGTGTGGGCTCATAGCTAATTATGGCCTTGGTGTTTTCAAGGGCTTCTCGCCAAGGTAATGGTGGAAGGCCTGAAAGCTCTGATCTTGTCTGTGCAGACCTGTCTCATGCTGTGGAATACACTTTGTTACTGCTTCTTTGTATACTTGAGATTTTATCATTTTGTTCTCTGTAAGATGGTTTGGTTTTTTTCCCCTAGTTGTTAAACTGCCAAATTTCATGCAAGGGTTGGGCAGTTACTTTCTATTAATAGAGAATGATAATTTTTATTTTTCTACTTTCTCTGCCTTTCCTTGTCTGTAGTGGAAAGCTGAATGCTGCTGAAAGGTGTCAGCTGAAGAAACTTTAAATCTAGATTGTCCACCAAATGGAACAGCTGCCAGAGCAAGTTTTTCCTTGCTGACCTGTTGACATGCTTTAATTGCAGGTAAAATAAGTGTGTGTGTGTATGTGCATGTAATAGGTAATTCATAATAGAAGTCTGTTTCCTGAACCATGAGCTCTCTATTTGGAATGCTGGGTGTCATGGTAGGTTTTTGTGGTGTGGACACCTGTCCTCTGAAAAGCGGGCTTGAGACTTCAGTCTTATTTAAAATCTCAAATAGAGGCTCTAGTAGCACTGAGCTGCATTAAGATAATGTGGGCTCTGGAGCATCCTGTCAATGTGTCCTGTTTCAGTTCTCTTTTTGTTCACACCTATACAGTATACTCCACAGAGGATGACAGTTGCATAATATTCCTGTGGCAACCACAGTAATTGCTTACATGTGAAATGAATATATAGCAATTATCAAATGCACTTTAGCTGTCTCTTAGTGCCCTGTAACTTCTGAAGAACAATAGTATGTGACCTACATACCCTAAAAGTTGGTGATAGATTACTCGCAGCACACTGATGAGAACCCAAAAGAGTGTACACCAGAATTTTCTTAAGTTGGCAAGACTCCTCTTTTTTTGTCTCAGAATATCTCCATGTCATTTGGACTATGGGATATGAAATAGTTGAAAAGCCTGTCATGTGAAGAATGTACGTTTTTTTTTTTTTTCCTGTGATTCTAACAGGTACACTGTAGGATACAGAAAGAGTTGAAGGAGGAAAGATTCTTCTTCTCTATCTGTGCTTAAAAATTGAGTACAGAAACTTTTAGAAATACTTTTGCAACAAAAACTGAATAAGGGGTAGAGGCTCCTAGACTTTGGTTTGTCATTGGATCATCTTACTTCATCCTACTCTGCAGTGGAACTAGTCAGCTGACAGATGAAAATTCAGATAAATCTCTTCCCTGACCTGATCTACAAGCATGAGTATCTTTTGGTTCTTGACGCAACATTGTACATTGTGGTTTTTTACTAAATAAGCTGTTTTACAAGGTGAAAAGGGCTGAATGCTTATGAGTCGCCTTCCCAAGAGAAGCTTATTCTCAGGTTGCAAAAGCGGCTGATGAAAGAGCATGAAGGGGGGTGTGGTCTTCGTAGCTTGAATGTTTCATGGAAGAGTTGGCATCATTTGGGGAGGAGATGTGGATGTTAATTGCAAGATAGACATAAGGAAGTTGTGTGCATAAGAGAAGCCCAAGCTAGCTAGTAGGAGGGAGCATGATGTGTGGGTGTGAAATGAGACTGGGATTAGTACAGACAAGCTTGAAATCTGACAGTATGTTTGGTTTCCAGAGTTGTGTTGGTTACATCAGGTAGGCCATTCATACCAGTCAAATAACATTAGAAAGGAGAACAAATATGAAATGATACTTTACAATAATCACTAGTTCCTGTTTTTTGTATACCCTGTTTTTTCTTTGGAACTGATTAGAAAAAATAGGAATAGCTGGTAGATATTAACTAAATATTAACTATTTGGTAAACCCTTGTGCCTTGTTTGTTATTTTTAAAACTCCAAACACTTGCTTTATGAAAATGAACACCATCTTTCAGCATCCTTTCATGTACATGTCTGGTGTTATCATCCCCTGTAATGCTATGTATTCATTCTTCCACCTCTTTCTTGATGCAGTTTGTTGCAGTTCTTGATGCTGACCCGTGAACAGGAGACTTTTGTTTTGTCAAGTTGGAAGCGAGGATATTCTTCTTCTCATATTAACCTGTGCTGCTCTGTAATGGTTAGGGAGGCATCTGGTTTCTCTGTAATGTACAAGTTCCCAAAGTATCAAAGTATCCTTAGGAAACTGAGGGGCTGTAGATATGTTGATGCTTGACAAGTTAAGTGTTTAATATCTTACTGTTTTCGCTGTTTGAAGGAATTAATTGGCAGCTCTGACAGTGTTGTAAACCTGTTTTATTCAATGCAAATCATTTTAATCTTTCTGAATGTCAAGCCTTGTCTAGAAGCTCAGCGAGCAGGGTGTTTGTCCAGAAGAACTACATGTTCCCAAGACGGATGGCACTATATCCAAAATTGAGTATCAGCTTTTACATATACTGAGCTACAGCTAATCCATGGTTCTGTGGCTGTATGGAAGCAGCTTTGATTGCCAAAATGACTATTTCTCAATCAGTTGCAGAATAAGAGTTGTTCTTCAGATGGTTTGTAGTGTTAGAATGTAGTATCTTGTGCAGTAAAGGCAAGTCTATTTCTTTTTCCTGATAGAAAACAAAAGAACAACTGTTAGTTTAAACTATAGTCCAGTTTCATTCTGTAACTTTGTTTATAGCGGTGTACAGCTTTCAGTTAGTTGTTTCTTCTGTCCCTGACTTAAAATCTAGTTATGCTAATGTAAAGGCACTACAGTCATTTTGTGGGAAGTGACATGAACTAACACGATGATGTGAAGTCTTTCTCTAGTTCCCACTAGTTCCTACTCCATGTTAGTTCAAGTCATCAATTATACTAGTATATATACTAGTTTGAATTCCCCTTGGTTTAACTAACAATAGTAGTGAAAAAACCTCTAATTTCTTAATGTAAGAGCTTGAGTATCTAGTTTAAGTTTATTAAGTTTATCTGTGATTAAGGCTTTAATACCAGTTGGGACTAGAGTTGATAATGTTTTTTTATCAGAAAATATTAATGCATTTGAAATAAGTATGTTCCCATATATTTTTGTTTTCAATTAAACTTGTCCAAGGAAAGCTTTCCTAGATTCAGGTTGGAATTTCAGAATGAACAAAGACACAAAATGCATAAAAGCCCTTTTTTAAAGTTATTTAGTTTGTATGCAGGATCTTAGGATCATGCTTCCTTTCAGCTGTATTCTTCCTGTGGTGTTTTTTTTTGTTTGTGTTTGGTTTGGTTTTGTTTTGTTTTCTGGTGAAAGGTTCATAGGGTTTTGAGTTTGTTCTGATAAAAAAAAAAAAAAGTAGTAGAAAAACTGTGAAGACTCAGACTTGTGGGGGGGAAGTGTCTTTTTTATTCAGCAGTGAGTTTGATCTTAGGAGCAATCCAGTAAAAACCTGGTTACTATCACTTATCTGAAATGAGTGTTATAGGGGAAGATCCTGTTCTGCTGATGCAGCTAATTTTTAAACTGCCTTGAGCTTCACAAAATGTTAATATTAATAAAAAAGAGCTATTACAGGATTTAGATTTTACTCTTTCATAGGATTCCTTGGGCAGGCTACTTGGCTTGACCTTCTTTAGGAGCCAATGAGATGATATAAATAACTTAAATAGTTCTTATTTCTAATCTTTCATCACTATATACTAGCATACAAATTTGCTCTCGCTATGATGCTGAGGGATAGGTCCATAAAGGATGGCATCTGCCTGGCAGGTCGGAGAAGTATAAAGCTGTATGCATTGCTTTAGTAATGCATAAGACACTTGGTCTTTCTCAGCTCAAGACAAACACGGAAAAAACTTGCGTGTATATCACACAATGTGGGCTATTCATTGCAAAGTTTCAGGGTGTGTCATAAAGAATGTTTTGTCCAACCATCTTGACTTACTTGTCATTGCTTGTGTCTTGATTCTAATTAGATAAATGCATATTTTGCCCTGAAGAATTAAGCATAGTGCAGGGAAGTTAGCAGTGTGTAATGGTTGATAGGAGAGGCCACTGTCATGATGAAATAGAAAAGTGAGACTAATTTTCTCATGATAGTGACAGCTGTTTTTCTCAACTTTGGTCCCATTGAAATAAAAATAGTAAGTAGGTATCTTACCAGAATTGGCTTCACCTTAGTACTAAATCAGTGTAAATTGTGCTTGGTAGCAGCCCTATGAAACCTAAGGGAATTTGTGACCATTCTGAATAAAGGAGATTTGGTAAGTTCAATGTTAGAAATTAAGAGATTTTATGATAGTCTTAAAAAAAAAAAAGCAAACAAACAAAAAAAAAGTTATTATGATTTTCGTAATAAAAGTGAGCATTATCAACATGGTGTTTTTATGTTTATTCTGGAGGAAAAAACACCATTGTGATGGCAGCAAACTTATAAGGAAAAAGTCATGCTAATACAAAATAAAACTGCAGAACAAAATCTCTAAGAGTCAAATTCTCAGCTGACAGAATGTTTTCCCATGTATCATTGTTCTTTACATCCCAACATTTTTTAAAACAAGAGGGTTTTCAGCTAAAGCTGACTCCATTTTTCCAGGTGTGGGTTAATTAAATTGTTTTAAAGTGTGCATTATTATTTCAAAATATAAACTTGGAATAAATGAAAGAGAGGAGTAAGAGCTGTTAATATATAGGCCTACAAGAATTGATTGAATTGGAAGGCTAAATGTAAACTCATTCATTAGGTTTTGGTTTTGTTTCTGCAGTCTGAGAATCTGTTGGGCTGAACAGAAAAACACCAGAAAAACCTTTCTGTAGCTGTTCTCAGACAAGCTTCTTGTTAATCAGAAAAGCAATGGAGATAACAATGTTCGATGCATTTGTTGTATATGGAGCAGTGGGGACCGGTGAGGGTTTTCAAGTTGAACTGTCCTTACAACAGGAGATGATGGGTTTATGGCCCTTGAGAGAAGGCAGCAGGAGCCTGGTTGAAGTTGTGCTGCACAAGCACAAAAGCTGGGGTTCCCAGTGGCCACGTCTCAGAAATGCTGTTTTGATTTAAAGCCAGAGAGGGCCTCGCATGCTATTCAGCACGTTTTCCTGTTGGTTGGGTTTGCGTTCCATCCTACCAGCTGCACTGACACCTGCGACTGAAACGAGAGCTTAAGAGCATCTGTACTGGCTGCGGTCAAAAATCAACTCAGCACAGTGGTGTTTTCCAGTGGCAGCTGCATAGAGCGGAGTACGTGCATAGTCCAAGCGTATGGCAGTATCTCTGGCCATGTGTTCGTGTGCTTATTTAATCAAAAGCAATAGTCTTTCTGTTCTGTAAGTTTGGTGGTTTTTTTTTCTTTCATGAATTTGATTAATTGCTTTTAAAAATAATGTATATTTTTGGTACCTGCTGTGGCCTGTACCAATGAGTCCCATAGTTTGTGTCACAAATTAACACTGGTGCAGAAACAGAGATGGGAAGAGGAGATATCCAGAGGGAGGAGAATGCAGAATCAAAGTTGTAGGTGTTTAAGTCATGTATCTCATACTCCTTGTAATTTTTTTGAAGGACTCTGTGTCTCTGCCTTAGTGTATGTTTCAGGGCTGTGAATGTACATTGTCATTTATCTCCCTGGATTCCTGAGAATTTTTTTAAACTCTGGTTTGCTAGAAATAGAATTGGATTAATGAAAAAGCCATCTATCACCTACTTCAAGTGTACTGTTGGGCTTTTTAAAGCAGTGTTTGTGGTCTTAGTTTCATATTAAGTTGAATGTTGTAAAATTTACATTGAATGTTATTTTTGTTGTAAGTCTTTTAAAACAAAGATTTGGACACTATAAGTGTAACATTATTGAGAAGGAATTTTGGAGAAACTTTTTTACTACCCAGATTAGATAAATGAGATTTGCTGGCAGTGCTTGAAGTTCAAAGTGAAGAAATAGACTGGGTAGTAAATTAATTAATTCCATTGCTACATGCGTGCTCATGTTTACAAAATGGAAGCTAAGCAGAATACTTGTTTCATCCTACTTTTGTGGCTCTATTAACTAAAACGAACTGTGGCTTATCTTAACCCAGAGAAGGTGGAATTGATCAGATAAATATGATACATTCCTGAAGGGCACTGGTTGCTGGAACTAGAATGTAGTTTGCAAAACGATTTATTATAATATTCTTTTTATGTCCATTCAATTCTAAAGCTTCCTTTTCTTACCAGTAAAGTGCAACAGTGTATCTTATATCCAGGCTGGTTTGTTGTAGGCCATTTCCATGTATTACAAAGGTGTGCAGCTGACTACTTCAGTCCCAGGTTTTGAAGCTTTTAAACCGGTTTGCATGGAAAATGTTTTATGAAACATGTTATTTGTTTGCCTCTCTTCTAGCACATTCAAGGGGAAGGGAAAGTCTTTCACTACATTCTAGCTGTGGCAGAGAGGCTGTGTGTGACAGTATGTGAATGTCTTTTTTGGTTGAATCTTTTGCTAATGGGGAAATCTTTGACTACCCTACTGCAGAAGGAGGCTAACCAGAAACAGTATTGAAATTTTGACCTAAAGTCTGTGTTCTCACAGGTAAAATTACTGTAACTCATTGACTTGATTGGTACTACTCTGAGATTTACTTTACCAACATCTGAACTTAAAGTGCAAGAAATGTATAAATATTTTGTTTCAATGCAGAACAGTTGGTGTTTGTCAGTTTTATCATTGTACAATTAGAATCTGATTGCTTACTGAGACTGTTTGGGATCCTTCAGATATAAAAAGGGATACTGGAAAATAACTTGGTAAGTACCACTTGATATGGATTTTCTTCAATAGCATTTCTCTCACTTCGTAGATGTTCTTCATACTTAATGGCTACCCAGTTATACTAAGAAGACATATAACAACATTATTTAAAAAAAACCAACCCCACAACTCTATCTCAGGATGTTGATATTTCACCATTCCTAGTTTTGCTGATTGTTTTTTAAGTCATAATGAGCTTTGCTTGAGTTGAGAGTTTGTTCTCCCTGTGTGCTGAAATTACATTGCTGATCCGTAAAATGTTGTAGATTCTCAAGCGGCCTATGCAAAATACACTTTCTACACACCAGCAGCAGAGTATTATTGTTGTAGGATGTGCTGGAGAGTAGCCTTCATTTTAGCCTCATGAAATAATTGTTTAGGTATACCCTTGAGCGACCAGCTACAACTGAAAAAATTAATCTTTTGAAGAGGCTGTGGTAATGAAGCTTTTACATGTGAATTCAGTAACTTTAAAATTTATCTTACAGTACAGTTTAAAGATCTAATTACTTATCTTCTCATTTAAAAAACAGACTCATAAAACACTCTGACAGTTATCTGATTCTATGGGTGATTCTAGTGAGTAAGTAGGCTACAAAACATGATACTGGGAGGAAAAAAATGTGTTGACTGATATTTACTGCTTTGGAAATGCCATAGTAGTCTTCAGTGAATGTAAGAGAACATTAAAAAGCTGGAGCCTGATCAATTTATGAAGGATTATAAATTGTGATAGCAGATGGGGGGACTTGATAACCAAGGAAATCTATCAGTTCTAAGCCCTACCAAGGTCATGACGTGGGGAAAAAACTTTCAAAAGCCAAAGTAATTGAAATACTTCTGTTCTGAAAAGAGTTTAGAAACTTCAGCATAACTTTTTGCTATTCATGAATGGCAAGAGAAAAACTTCATTTTGCTGTGATTAAGGAAGTAACGGTAGGTGTCACCCCAGGAGTAGTTCAAAAAAGGTATTATGCCTGAGAGGAACAACTTACTTTCCTACTTCTCCCCTTATTTTAAGGCTGTAACATTATCAGTCTGTTTTCCCTCTCAAAACTGTGTCAACTGCACAGCAAAGTGTGTTTTAAGGTGGGAACTAAAGTCTTTACTGGAGTCACGGTAGATGCATTCTGGAATCGGTTCCCTCCATACCAAGGATCTTTGAGGGTGGGATAGAAGAGATGAGGAAGTTGCTGTATCCTTTATTACTTTTCTTTGTGGCCAGGTAGGGAGAGACACAGCCCTACTCTTAGTTGCTGGGGTGGGTGAGATGCAAAAGAATCTGCTGGCCTACAAGGGTTGTGTTCAACTTGGAATGGCCATTTGCCAAATGCAGAGTTGCAGGTTTAATCTTGGAGAAATAAACCAGGAAAGTGATCTTTGAGAAACCAGAAATCTTCCAGTTCCAGGGGAGGAAAGGATGTGAAAAGTTTATTTTAAGAAAATAAGGAATTCGTATTAATTTATTTGCAAAAAGAGACTCGTGATCATGTTCAGTCTGACTATGGAGATTTTGTCCACTTCTGCTAACGTTTTAGGTTATATTTCCATACATCCCCTTTATCAGTTCGTGTCCCTTACTGGGGCATAGTGGCTGTCAGGCCAGGGAATATTTCTCTTGCATTTCTCTTGCATTTGAAAGGAGGTTGTAGCAAGGTGGGTGTCAGCCTCTTCTCCCAAGTAACAAGTGATAGGACAAGAGGAAATGGCCTCAAGTTGTGCCAGGGGAGGTTTAGAATGGATATTAGGAAAAATTTCTTCACCGAAAGGGTTGTCAAGCATTGGACCAGGCTGCCCAGGGAAGTGGTTGAGTCACCATCCCTGGAGGTATTTAAAAGAGGTGTAGATGTGGCACTTAGGGACATGGTTTAGTAGTGGACTTGGCAGTGCTAGGTTAATGGTTGGACTCGATGATCTTAAGGTCTCTTCCAACCTGAACGATTCTATGATTCTATGATTTGGTCAGTTCGGAATAAGGTGAGTCTGGGGATCCAGTGTCTCCTGACATTTTGAACGTTTTGAAATGTTTACTGCTAATAAGTTTGAATTCTTGTAACATTATTTTAGAAGAACTAACGTATCATTAATTACTGGCTCAGTAACAAGGGATCGGCTGTGAATCTTCAGAATTTCACTTGCTGGCTCCAAATATACAGCTATGGTAATAAAAGTCGGGGACTAATTCCAGGAGCAGCAGAGCTGGTATAGTCTCTGTCAAAGGTGGAAGCTGCACAGCCCACTCTCCCTCTCCCTCTCCACCCCCCCGGCACTCCTGCCTGCCTTCGCTTGTCCCTCTGTTCCCAGCTTGCAGTGATGTGGGCTTCCTCCCTTCCGTTTTGACTCTTGTTAGAGCTGTTGTTAGGCTGACTTGCTTTGTGAATTGAACAGGAAACAGTCCCTTTTTCTTTTCTCCTGGGTTTGTGTCTGATAGTTTGGTGAACTGAATCAGCTCAGGAGTGACCAAGTGCGCTTCCATGCACAAAATAAATGTGCTAGGGATGCGGAGCAAGGGACAGGACTTCATTCTCTTGGGAACTATGAACTGTTCTACTGGCTCATCCCATCTTTTGGAACTATGCTTTTAGAAAAAACCCTATCAGGAACTCTCTAAATAACTGTTCTGTCCTAGAAGGATAAAACTGAGATTAAGATGAATAGCTAATCTTTGAGCATTAAAATTCATAGCCTAGAAAGCTTTGTTGTCTCTTAAATCTTAAGACTGTGTGACTGGATTCTGTTTTCCTTTCATTGGTGTAAATCTACCATAATTTCACTGAAAGTCAACCTAGCATGCAGATGGAAAGAAAAATTCAGACTGTTTAATGACACAGAGTTGAAGAAATCCAGTGAGACAAACTAAGATGAATGAACATGTGGGAAGCAACTACAGTCAAAGAGAATAATATGCTGCATTTTGAGAAATATAAACAAGTAGGAGGGTAGTAATAAAGTGCTTGCACAGAGTAAGCCAATTGCCTAGAGCTGGGTGCCCAACAATAGTTAATTCGGGAGATGAAGCTATTGTCCCATTGCATTGCTTTCTTAAAAGAAACAAGAAAAACTCGTCTGGCACTTTTGAAAGGCAAGGTGGCAGCTGAATCAGTATCATGAATGACCCTGTTCAGAACTTCTCACTTCTCCTGAAACTGGAAGGGGAAAAAAAACCAAACAAAAAAATAACCTGGCAAACCCTGGGCAGAGTTACTGATGTGCTTTATGAATGCCTTGGTTTTTCTTTTGTAATGGAAATTTTTTGATTGTTTGCATGATTATCTTACAAACACGCACCCCAGAAAATCACCTGAACTGGTATAGGGTAGTGTATCTTATATCTGTGTCTTCTAAAATGCAAACTGGGGAGGTCATGTAAGTGCATCTGTTCTACATTTTTAAAAGTGTGTGATTTTTTTTCAGAATGTATTGACTAGCATATTACTAATAATAAGACAACTGAGCTTGTACGTGTCAGCATGTTTCATTTACCATGTCACCATTAGCTTCCAAAAAAGTTCTTAAATATTCTGAAACAATATGGGCTTTGAATCTAATTGAGACAAGCCCAGTGCTGGATACTTCTGGAGGAGGACATGGCCCCCCAAACCCCATCTCCTTTCAAACTACAGAATTTATGTATTGTGTGATTTTTCTTTTACATCTTTTTTTTTTTTAAACCTCTATGGTATAACCTCTTTCTTGAGCCTTTTAATAAAGAGTGCTACAGTAGTATGCAAAAGCAGTAAGCATCTCATGGTGTAGAATAATTGTCTTAAAATTATCTATGGGGGAGTAGCTGGAACTACTGATCCCTGTGAGTGGGATTCCCACTTACCTTAAGTCAGGAATGAGATGATGCCACAATCTTCCCTCCCCTCAGCATGCTCACAGCCTGAGTAGAGGGTGCAAAGACAGGATGTTATTTGTCCAAGTGACCAGGTGACAGCTTCTGTGCCTCCAAATTGCCGCCCAGATGGATGTTTAGCATTTTATACAAAGAGTAGCCCAATCTATGATCTTCCAATCACCTCCTTTTTACAGGAGATCAGTATGCACGTTTCCCACCTCCTAGAATGTTTAAGCAGGCATCCATTACAGGCCTACAAGTTAAGAAGTTTTGAAAGACCTCTTTTGTGTGAGTCAGGAGAACAGTGGTTAGGTAAATGCACATCTGTTGTGGTTAAATTTCTTATGTACCACAAGTTTGACTCAGCATCCTACCCTGACTCTTCCAGAGCAGGAGGGTGTTCACAGAAAAAGAATCTGTCCCTGGGGATGTGCTGTGTTTGTCTGTTGGCATATAGATAATTATTTTTTTGCTCATACACTTATGTTTACACTCCAAGTACTCTTTAAAGCTTCTTGTACTCCTGAGTGTCACTATTTTTATCTATCACCATTCTATTGCTATTCATCTATCACCATCTATCTTCATGATGCATACCATGGAGGTATGATAAAAACATTTAAAATATATTTTGGGCTTATAGAAAGAAAAGATTTTGTTTCCAGTATGATAAAAAATAACTTCTGACTTGCTATGCTTATACTAACATCTCTGTTTTGTTTTTGTTTGTGGTGTTTCGGTTTTTTTTTTCTTTTTTATCAGTTATGGTAAGAAAAATGGCTCACAGCACATCCCATCTGTATCTGGGATTCAAGGACTTGTGCACTTTTTAATAAACTGCATATAAGATTCTGACTTGTGGATGATAGAAATGAAAGGTGAAATGAAATGGCTACAGAGTTTTTAGAACTGAATAATTCCCCAACCACGTTATGCAGTTACTTCAAGTGAAAAATTAACAACCTACTGTGCTTGGCATTTTAATAATGCATAGTAAGGTGGGCCCATGTCTGTTTGGTTTTTTTGTTTGTTTGGTTTTTACTATGGGTTTTTTTATGTTTTGGCATATAAAGTATCAAGGAAATAAATGGCATAAAGTTTATTTAGTGAATATGTAATTGTCCAGGTTTTTTTAATAGCAAGATATCTGCATCTGAAACTCATTTTTACGTTCAAGATGTAGATGTTGAGGACTTCATGTGCTTTAGGTATGGCACTTGTGCGGTTTGAACATGAATTTAGAAATACCTGTTCAGCAAATCTGCCTCTGTATTAAGTACGCAGCAGCTCAACTCCTAACAGCAACGTGTATTGGCTTGTGTATGTACTGGTACGTATGTGCATGGGTGGTGGTGGTGGTAGGGTTTTTTGTACAGTTGTTGTACAGTACAGAAGAGGCTGATTAGTGTTTTAATCAATGCAAATCATATAAATCTATCTTTTGTTTTCCATCTATTGTTCTTCCTTATTTCTTCCCATCCCTTTTTGTCTGGAAAAAAAAAATGCTTAGTTTTGTTTCCTTCAGTTCTGCTGTTTCCATCTCCCTCCATTTACTCTGTTCTGATAAACCAAACACTGTTCTGCAGGAGTGACACCAGAACTGGAGGAAGAGATGACAGAGTCCAGTCTGTTAAGTGGCCCTTGCTTATCTGCAACTATCCTTTTTCACTGTACTTCTCTCTAATTTTTCTTCCCTCTTGCTTTGTTGTCTCATTTATTTCTCTGACTCTTCTTCCTCTGTCAGCTAGGGAACATCATGCTTTGTACTTCTAATACTTTTTAATTGGGCGGTGACAACAACTAAAAGCAAAAGGATGGTAGCAACTACTTCACTATCTTAATTCTGCACTGCCTGGAGCACCTGTGGGAAAATGTCAATGAGAGCACAGCAGGCATCCAAATTGAGCATTTTGATATAAAACAATAATTATAATTTTTACTTTTCTGATGTTGGGAGGGAGAGAGAAATTGAAATTCTATGTAAGTGTGATCAGAAAATGGGAGGCTGAAAGCTTAAAACTTTTTAATAATTGTAAGTGGTAAAGTCAACTTTACTTTGAAATATGAAATGGCAGCAAAAAGCTAGTCCTGTTTCAGACCTGCCCTGGATCATGCATCTTCTCTGGATATTTAAGTTCATTAGAAAACTATTTTAATGAAACAAAGAAAGCTTTAAGGACTAGAGTTAGCAAAGAAGAAAGCTGATAGGAGTTTTGCACTATGTAAGTTTTGCACATATGTGCACTATGCACTATGAGAAAATGGTGTGTAAACTTGATAAAACTGTATTTAAAATAGTCTTCTTAATAATCTAGTTTTGGAGTGAAGAGGAGCCTTGTGTGTGTCTGCCTACCTGCTTGGAATTCTTGTTCTACCCTTACCTCAGGTTAAGTAGATGAGGTGGAAGGGAATTTGGGGTGCTCGACACAGATTTTTTTTTTTTTTTTTTTTTAATAAGCAGAATTAGGAGGTAGGGTCTAGGTAAAGGTTATGTTAGTTAGGCAATCTGTTCGGGTCCTTATGGATTTGTCCACCCAATTTCTGCTTGCCTTTGTTAAATCAGAGACATTGTGCTGTTTCTTCTGCTGTTGGTTGACTTCTGTTGTACCAAAACTTTTACGAATTCTGCATTTATTGCATTCATGTAAGACACTCCATTGGTGGTGTGTGGGTATCTGTGGTGAGAGGGCCTTTATTGTTCTAACTGAAAATAGCTGCTGCCCTTTACTTCACTGAGCTCTCTGGCATGGTCCCATCCCAGTGCCAGTGGTGCCCACTGTGACTTGAAATGTTTGTGGTTTGTATTTTTTGGGGGGTAGGGAGGGTGGGATGGGTGCAGGGACGGGGGGTCTGAAAAAAACTTTGATTACTTCTGCCTGGTCTGTTCCTTTATACACCTCTTTTGATTTTACCCATGTTATTTTTATTACTCACACAACACCTACAGCAACATGGCAGGTTGTCTGCGGGAGATCAGCTGACACCAAATGATTGAACAATTAAAAACATTATTCTAGATATACAGGAATTATAAGAAAATTGCCCTGAACATTGTTATAGGTAGTTTTGAAAGAGTGGGAGAAATGCATAGATACGAATAAATCATGACTTAAAAGAAGGGATCTCAGCTATGTGCTGAGTATATCTCCATTAATCCTGTTTAGTGGGTCCGGACTGCAAGTTTCTGACAGTTAGAGAACATGACAAAGATACTTTTTCCTTGTGGGGGCAGGATGGAAGGGGAAAAGGGCACAGTTCATTGCGCCGGGGAGTTGTTTGAGTTGTTGTGGTATGCAAAGTGGGAAAATACTTTATTCCTTTTAAAGTCCTGGGCTTGAGCCAATAACGCTAAGCTTTGCTCTACCTCTTCAGTCTCCCTGCTATGAATAAAAGCAGCTGCCAGTGTGAGAGGCTGCTGGCTAAGCTAACCCTGACAAAGGGCTCTGTTCCCATCCTGGCTGAGAAGAAGAGCAGAATGTGGAAGAAGTTTTTCTGGGTTAGTAAAAATAAAAGCTCCCACTCCCCAGCTATAACTACAGATTCTTTGCTCTTGTTTTTTCCTGTGGATTTTGATGAGTCGTTTGAACACTTAGGATGCTCTTGCAAGCTGGGTTTAGCAAGGTACTGCAAAACCTCATAAACAAAAACCTCAGTATCAGCTCTTAACTCTCTTTTGTCTGAAGTGATTTGGTTCTTTGGCAAAATGCTCTGCAGAATTAGGATTTTGGTACTTTCATTAAAATTAAACGGTCGGAGGACTAAGATGTGGATGAGAGATATTTGAGTTTTGGGGTCTTCTCTGCCCGCTGACCCTGTCTTCAGCTTTTGGATTCTGAACCACTAAGCAAAAAGTCTCTGGAGCTCCTCATGTTCAAGGACCTTTTTGAGCCTGCTTTGGCATGCCAATACACCAGTGGATAAAACCAAACAAATTACAATTTGACCAAATATAGGCCAACCTTGTGTCAGTTAATGCTCTTTTATACCATATGGAAGGCCTGGATTTGATTCTTCTTTCCAGATTTCTTGCTCTTTTGGGGCTTAGTCCTGCAAAGTGCTGAGTTGGCCTTGGTCCAGCAAGGCATTTAAACATGTTCACTTCTGCAAGCATGGAGGTTCTACATCAGTTTGATGTGTTAAACATGTGGATGCTTTTTCGTTGTTGGCTTGTCAGGTTGCAGGGCTTTGAAGCAGTTGGTGTTAAAGTGTGTCCCTTGAAAAATTGGGTTTGAAGGGGGAGCCTGGAAGGAAGGGCAATAGTAACAAATAATAATAAAAATGAACCTTTTATGGTTCTTCTATTCCGCTTTAAGAACGGGGAATCAAGTTGCCATTAAACTGACCAGGACACATCGCACTGGGCGAGACCAAATCTCATATCAGAATAACGCATGAGAAAGTAACAAAATGCACCGCAGGATTCTTGAATATGTTAAAAGTAAAAACACTGATGGAAGATATTCTATTTGTACAGTCATTGATACTTCAGTGTTAACAAAATACCCTTGAGATAGTGACTGTAGCACTGGAAATTAGATGTGCTGCTGTTGCCTTTAATGCCAATTACGTCCTTGTCAGCTAGCCTACTTGCTGCTTATTAACTTTAATATGTGAAACTGCAGTAGAGTTGCCATTCAGTTCCTACACATGCTTTAGTCTGACTTTTAAATTTAACTGAGCCAGAGAAATGGTGTATTTTGACTTTTTTGTTCTTAATCTCAGGATACTTTCTGAGCTGTCCAAATGTGCTGCAGTTAGCATGTGTGTATATACAACTGTAGTAGAGGACTACCCAGTAACGCTCTGCAGGCTTAAATTTGCCTTGCTGACACAGAACAGGTTTGGTCATGCAGAAATTAAACCTGGGTACACATATGAGTTTTTAGCTATCCAGCTTAATTTACCTGTGGATGTGCGTGATAGGTCTATTTACAATCTGGATGGAAAAACCCTTATAGTTGGGTCATATTTTATTGTATAGACAGAGTAAAAAAAGATTCTGATTTGAGTCATCTTTTATACAATAAAAGCATTTTGCTGCAAAATCATCTTTTAAAGGTAAGCGATACTGAAATTTCATACTTTGCTTTTCTTCTGAACCTGCTACTCTGTGTACTGGCTAAGGGAGTTCAAGCAGCAGTTACATCTGATCACTGGTAAAGCCTAAAAGAAATCTTGCTTATTGTGCAGTGTGCTTTATGTCTGGTTATATAATTTCATAATTTATACTGTGCAAAATTTTTGTAATCCATATTGACCATACCTGTGTAATGTCAACTCACAATTATATGTCGCCAGATTATCTGGACTGTGGGCTAACCATGCTGTAGATCCAAAAATAGTTTAGGTATGTTGGAGTTGTCATGGCATGACACAGCACTACAGAAAATCCAGCTTTAATGTTTCCAAAGTTAGTTTGTCTCTGGTAATGGTGCAACCAGTTTTGCCTGACGCAGAACCAAAACTAATAAACGGTTACTGTACAGAACCAGCTTGGATATGTGTTCCTGGAACGGGAAGCACTGGGAGGCCCAGCACAGAGGCGTCCGTTCTGCCTGAAGTCAGCTCAGCTTCATCTGTGGTCATTATTAGTTCTCGTTCTGCTGTATGTAAGATGATATCATGTAAAGCTTGCTTAATATTAGGTTTTGAGAAGATTTGTTATAGCATAATATAGCACCATGCAAAAATGTGGATTTGTTTTGGGAATGGTGCCACGTCTGATCTGTAAAGCACTCCTGTTTGAGCAAAGTGTTTTGCGTTGCTGTTCTGCAGGAGACAGTTTGGATCCAGTAGTAGTGGTGCTGAGCCAAATCTAATAAAATTAAGCCAGTATTCCTGTGGACTGTTACTTTTTGAGTTCATCTACTCACTGTTGGCTTGAAAAAAAAATACAGGTTTTGTGTTTAGAATTAATTGTAGTTTATGTAGCAGGACTGACTTTTCTAGTGCTTTCAGTTATAAGCTTGAAAAATGAAAGCTGCAGGAGAAAATTCAACCTAAGTGGAATTTAAGGTTAGTGTTTGGATACCTCTCTTAATTGCTTAGTGTTTCTTATCTAGAATTGTCAAAGGCTTATCTCAGCCACTTTAGCTGGGTGCTCAATTGTCATAGAAACATTTCAAGTATTAGTGCAGAGTATTATTCCAGTGAACTGAGAAGATATCCCCACTGGCTCCATTGCAAATGTGCTTTAAGATGCTGAATACTTGAAGGTGACTTCCTATTTCCAGCTTGCACTTTATCAGCAAGGTGATTTGTAACATGTAAATGTAATTGATACCTCTGCCTGGAATTTGGAGGTTTTGCATAATTCTATTCCTTGCTGCTAATTAGTCTACTAGTCAGTTGCTTCTCATCTGATCAATTTATATTTTGACAGTCCTATCAGCAGTATTCATCTTTCACAGACTAAGATATTTCTCTAAAACCAGCAGACATTCTGTTAAACTCATGATCTCAAGTGGGATACTGAGTGGAGACTCCGTGTAACAGGTTCACTGCCTAAATACTTTTGGAAGATGAACCGACTTCCGTAAGCTGTCAACTTTTTGGCATTCTTCACCACACCTGTGCTCTCCAGTACCAGTATTTGAGGTACCCCTCTCTAGTCTGAATACTGGGAAGCTGTCTGTATAGTTATGGCTAAGTATGGCTTTTTATGGATGCTTTTGTCTTTCTGTAGTTGTACTGTGCATAGCTTTCAGAATTCTGTTTTGATCCTGTATGACATTTCTGTAGTACTGCTTCAAAGGAATAGATAGAACATAGGGGTAAAGATACCCAATTCCTGCATTGTTTCCATAGTAAAGAACTGTCAGCTTATGAGTTGGGGTTTTTTTTGGTTTTGCCTTTTTTTTTTTTTTTAAAATTTCTCGTACTTCAAATTCTTCAACCTCCTTGATACGTCTTGTCTGATTATGGCAATCTTGCAAATTAAGCTCCTGCAATAAATCTAGGATAGCAAGAAGCTTGGCTAAAATTGCTAGTAACAGTAATGCTGATGTTCTAGTTAGCATTGGAAGATGCTTTAGTTAATTCAAAGTGCCAAATCTTACGTTCTCAGCTGTAAGAATTGTCAGGAGGTCAGGAAAATTGTAAGCACAGATTGGTCCATTATGATATGCCACTAACTATAGTTCTGTCTACTTCTTGGGTACAAGAAGTCACTAAATAACTCCATGAGTTGTTTATATTGTCTACTGAAAAAATGTGTATTTTTAGAAGTGGTTCCTGTAGCAGATTCCAGTAGGGAAGAGGGTCTTTGAGATGACAAGCCGAATGAAGCCGATTGTCAACAGCATGTTTCAAAATGATGGTTTTATTAGTGTCATCTTCTAAAGATAATGGAATAAAAAATTTGTGGGGTTTTGTTGTGGTGGGTTTTTTGGTTGTTTGGGGGGCGTGGGGCGGTGTTTGGTTTTTTAATCCTCCATCTGACAAAGAGGAAGTCTCAGTATTACTTTGGTGTGAATATCTTTGACTGTTTTATCTCAGAAATAAGATTCAGCTGGTGAATGGAGGGAAAGATGGAGGCTATAGAGGTGGAGCATTTTAGGAAGGATTTCTTTCATGTGACAGTGAGATATGCAATGTCACTTATTGTTTGAATGAGTTAAAACCAATAAATTATGCGTGTCACATTGTCTTAACAGTATGGAATATATTCCGAAGATCTAAAATACTTGGTAGAGAGTGGAATGGATTTTATCAATAGGTCCCATGAGGCTACTTTCTAAAACTGCTTTCAAACCATGGTGCTGTTCTCCATGCTTTCCTGACATTCTCCTGCAGAGGATCAAGTCAGTTCTTGAACAATTCTTAATTAAAATAACTTGCTTAAGAAAAGCAGACCCTTGTTATTTAAGCAGTAGTCTCTCTGGAGAGCAGCATGGCCCAAACACCACAATATTTTACAAAGCTGGTGTCTCAAGACCAAACTCTACCTGAGTCTCTGTTATGGTAATCTCTTGTTTTAAGATTAGATTTTATTATTGCTAGTGCTTATAAAAATGTCTTTAAGTAAGACTTTCTGGCATTTCCATGCAGGTGAATAACAATAGGAGAAGGGTCTATGCCAGACTTATTTTCCATAAAAATTTAGTAGAAGAAATTATTTAAAGCTTTCTCTTGCATTGAAATTCTGTAAATTGAGCGTATGAGGAATTAAAAAGATCAGAGAGAACACGAGTCGGTTAGAGCTGGGCTGGGTTAGTTTTGTGCCTGGATCTTTGTGCTATGACTCTTAGGTTTCCTCTTGGTTGTTTTGAGTTCAAAGAGAGATGTGAAAAAAACATGATTTGTGTCTAACAAAAGAAGGGGCTACAGCTGCCAAGAATTAGGAAGAAATCCATCTGGTCGCAGGAGCTGACCTGAGCTGTCCCTTCATTTTCTTGACCTGTCATTGATTCTGCCGTTGCACATGATGAAGGGAAAATATCCATAGTGCAGGAAGTGCTTGATGTTTCCAAACTGCTTTAACTCAGGTTGAGGATAGCGACTTACACAAACCACTCAGATTCCTGCCATCATCTACCACTTGGAGGATGTGGCAGACCGTCACCCAGAATATTGCACCTCTCTCCTAACTGTAAATGTAGTGACTGTTGAAGAACTACAGGTTTCCGAGTGTGTCATAGTTACTTCTGAATATTTCACGTGCACTAGCTCTTATAATTCCACAATGTAGAATACTGGTTTGGGAACGTAAGATGCATGTTAAATGAATTTAATGATTATCCCAAAAATGTAATGCGGGAAGTAACTAATATCTCAGTTTGTTCTGGCCACAGCGGGTCAGCCTTATATCCCGTAAGTGGGATTATATTTTGTGCTGCTTTGCACAGGGATGGGGACGTAGACATGTTTCTGAAATGAAACTGTTCAAGGTGCATTGTTCTGCTACGGGCTGTAGCCTTCCTCTATGCTTCTCTGCTTTTCTTTTCAATACTGGTGCTGTTGGTTTTTTTTCATGGCAATAAATATAGCTATCTAACATTCAGTTTTTCAGCACATACTCTGCTCTTAATGAATGTGATCATTTACACAGTGTCACTGTAGTATTGGCACGCTAAATAATTTAGTGAGCTGTGGCAGGTAGATAACTCTGTGGTGTCTATGTTACTATGGCAATACATTTGCTTAATGTAAATATTAGTCATTCTGACCATATGAATCTCAGAACTTCTGACATTATTAGCTGTGTTTGGGAGGTGGGAATCTGCGTATCTGAAAGAAAAGTTGTTCTGGAAATATTAATAGTTTAAAGATTACTTTCTTTTTTCATAATTCCTTCTGCTTTCTGACTGAGCTACATAATCTATTGATTGTAATGAACAGAGCAGAACATTTCTCCCATTTCTTTATCATGGTTGTAATGCAGCTCTATTATAAAGAAATATATAACTGTATTCTGATCCTCTAAAAATTCAGTTGACTGAAATGAAAGGAAATAGAATCTTGAGGTCCATCAACTTTGCTCTTGGTCACAGAGTCAAGGCAGTTCTAGAAGCACAAGAAATAAAATTAGACTTGGAAGAAAAATTCCTGGAGTATTAGATCTAGTTCCGTGGCTTGAAAATGAAGATAAGTATGAGAGGCTCTCCCTTTCCCTTTGTGGGTACCACCAGGTATAGAATTACTTAAGAAACTCCTCATTTGTCAGAAAATTAATGCGTAACCAATAATTTAATGAAGCTTGTTTCTTAAATGTTTATGTAGATGGTTTTCTAGTCCATTTTTGTGGACCATTTCTAGGGAAAAGAAACTACCTTCTACAAAGTCTTGTCTCAAAGGCTAGCTTATTCCTGATTGAATGAGCTGTTCTTTGTCGTTATGATCTGCCAGCACTTTTGAGGCAACAAATAGAAGTGGTAAAAGGATTAGATCATTCACCTTTTCTAAGTGTGATATGGCATCACAATAGTCTATATAAAACTTCAGTCACTTCAAACAACAAACGTTGAAGGTACACCAGTACTATTCCTAACATTTTATGTACTGTTTTAAACCTTTACTTGTTAAACTGCTAAACTTAAGATCAATGTTGAAAAGAAGATTTGTCTGGAATGTGCTCCCCCCTGGCCATGTTTAGAATTGTCCCCAACCTTCCTGGCAAACATCTGTAATGCAGGAGAAAAAAGCATAGTAAGCAGCAAACAATGTCTTCAATTATTTGTAGGGTAGATAATACTGGAGGGTTCTGTGTGCTGTAGTGTGACATCAGTGCTTAGCACAAATCTGTGTTTGGCCCATTAACTGTCAAAAAAGGAAATAATAAAAAATAGAGTAGTAGCCAAGCACAGACTTCTGAGTTCTTTGTATTTCACAGAGAGTCTTTGCTGGACTTGCATAAGTGTTCTTTATTTTTCCTATCTCTGAGATGATAAGACTTGTGCTGTCAGTGCTTGCATGTAAGTTAAAGCTCTTACTGGACAGGAATACAAACTAGAGTTGTTAGTTACCTTTCCATGGCACTGTTGCTCACAAATGCTAGTCTGGAATTCAAGTTAACGTAGGAAAATTAATTATTTACCACTTACATCTTTTCCTGGCAAGGCTGCCTGTGGGAATACTGTGCTGCTGGCTGGCTGTCTCTCTTTCAAAAATATAATATGCTTTAGATGCATCTGTTGTTTATAGATGCAGGGAAATATTGAAGCATTTTGATTCAGAATACCTAATACCTAAGTATTAGCATAGTTGAAAGAGTAATTGGAGCAGCTTCTCTGATTATTCTTTTAGCAAACAAACCATACTCATAAAATGGCTTGGGAAAAGCCAC
Organism: Fulmarus glacialis; assembly: GCF_000690835.1. Classification (NCBI taxonomy): domain Eukaryota; kingdom Metazoa; phylum Chordata; class Aves; order Procellariiformes; family Procellariidae; genus Fulmarus; species Fulmarus glacialis. Next base: position 35,608 of record NW_009208692.1, read on the forward strand.
ATCTACTGCAACGTATTGAAGGAAAAAGACTGCAGAGCCACTTTCTCCTCTGTGGAAGAACCTGTGTAGAGAGAGGAGCTCCTGTGGGATCAGGCTGGCAGGATTTTCCCTTAGGGAAAG